>NW_027858562.1:0-1938 GCF_054177405.1 Leptonychotes weddellii
CCACCAACAGTCCTTCTACTTTGTGGAGGGACAGGTGCTAAATTACAGATTTTTTTTTTTTTTTCTGCTTTTCCCCTGCTCAAAATCCTTCAATGTCTCCTCCTGGTGGAAGGCAAGCTTCTCCCTGGGGAAGCTGTACCAAATTCCCAGGCTGTGGGGTGGAGGAGGGCGGGTTGGGGCCTTTTTCAAACTCCACCTGCCCCTCAGAGATTCTGATCTTCCACATACCTGTCCTCTTGATACCCTAGTACTAGTTGGAACGGGTCCTGTATACATTATAGATAAACTGTACAGGGTAACACTCTCAAATTCCTAAGCCTCTTGCTCAAGAATGCGTGAGATTCACCTCAGGCTGGGACATGGGCTACTCTATGCATCTCTGCTGCCCTGCCCATTACAGCCTGGCGCAGCGGACCTTTCTAGCAAATGCTTGCTGATGGCCTGGAGTAGCTTTGGAAGGGAATCCTAGAAAGGCTGAGTCCTTGGTTTCCATTTCTCTGGGCAGTCAGGACAGGAGGTTGGGCTGGAGGAAACCGGGGGGGCTCTGTCCTCAGAACAGGTTGGGGTGGGGGTTGCTTGGGCTGGGGTCTTTGGGGACAGCGGGGGGGTTGGGCGAGGCTTGTTACCTAGACCCAGGGCCTGAGCAGCTCTGGGCTCCCTGGGGTGGGGTGGAAGCTGCTGTTTGCTCTGGCCTCCACTGATTCCCCGCTCACAGGTTGCCTGGCAACCATTGTTCATTTTATCGCCATTGACTTTGAAAATAAAAATCAATTTCCTTCATGACGTGAACCAGAGGGCCGTATTAACCCACAAGTTCAAACAGTGCAATTTTATTGCTCAGAGATTTATGAATACGGATGTACACAGAGCATCATTTATAATAAGAAAAGTGTTTCGGAGGGGCTGAACTTAAATGTCTGTCAGAGGGGTGTGATTCAGTTAAAGCCCCTTCTCACCACTGAATATTCTTCAGCTAATAAAAAGCAGTGATGGGGATGTTGGTGCGCCAACAGGGGAATATTCTCACAGTGTAAGGGAGAAATAGTGAGCTGGTTCCAGAACAGTGTGTGGTGTATTGCCATTTCCATTGAACAACGAAGTGTGATGGGACACATGTGCCCATCAGTGAAAACATTCTGGGAAGGACACACAGCAAAATGTAAACAATGATTTTCTCTGGGGAATAGGATTGTAAGTAATTTTAATTTTTCTATCTTTCTGTATTATTTGATTTAAAAAATTAAAAAAGCGTGGGTTACTTTTTCAATTTGCAAAAACACGGATATCATTTCTTTTTCAAATAGAGAATTCCAACTCTGGGAGCCAGGGGCCAAGCAGGGGCCCAGCAGGAGAGCAGGAAGAAGGAAGGAGACCCACACATCCCCGGGGGCAACAAGAGTCCTCCCAAGTAGTGAGCTCCCCTCTCTGGTCTCTGGGGCTGCTCAGGTGGAAGCTGGATGATGAGGAGGGGTCCCCCTGTGATGGGGGTGGCTGCACCAGGTGCCTTCTAGGTTCTAGGAGGTGGGGAAGATTGTATGCCCTCGCTGTGAAGGAGGGAGAGGCAGAGCGTAGACATCAGGCTGAGACCAGCTGGACCAGGGGCAGGGGCAGCAGAGGGGCCCATCTCCTGTGACCACTCCTCTTTCTCACCCTCTCTCCAGGCTGGTGTCCCCTCAGACTCCCTCTTAGCTTCACCCTTTACATCCTTCCAGATGTTCTCATTCATTACCATGGCTTCAAACACCTCCTGGACACAGACCACGCCCTCCTCTCTACACCTGAGCCCATCCTCCAGGCCGTCCCCTCTTTTTTTTTTTTTTAATATTTTATTTTATTTATTAGAGAGAACGAGAGAGAGAGAGAGAGCATGAGAGGCGGGAGGGTCAGAGGGAGAAGCAGACTCCCCGCAGAGCAGGGAACCTGATATGGGACTCGATC
>NW_027858563.1:0-257 GCF_054177405.1 Leptonychotes weddellii
ACCAAGTTATTTCTCATTTGTGGTTTGAGCAAGAATTGTCTTTTCCCCTAAACTGTGGGAGTGATCCCTGATGGCAAACTGTATTAAATGAAGAAACATATCACTTAAACTTAAGATTGAAATATATAACAGATGACTGGATAAAGAAGATGTGGTGTATATATATATATATATATATATATATATATATATATATATATATACACAATGGAATATTATGCAGCCATCAAAAGGAATGAGATCTTGCCATTTGCAAC
>NW_027858564.1:0-257 GCF_054177405.1 Leptonychotes weddellii
GTCCTTTTTTTTTCTGTTTGTTTGTTTTGTTTCTTAAATTCCACATATGAGTGAAACTGTATGGTATTTGTCTCTCTCTGTCTGACTTATTTCAGTTAGCATAATACACTCTAGTTCCATTCTTGTCACAAATGGCAAGATCTCATTCTTTTTTATGGCTGAATAATAGTCCAATATGTGTGTGTGTGTGTGTGTGTGTGTAGGAATATAGGATAAATATATATATCACATCCTTTTTATCCATTCATCTATCAGTG
>NW_027858565.1:0-257 GCF_054177405.1 Leptonychotes weddellii
ATACACCAACAACAAGCAGAAGGAAGAGAAATTAAGGAGTCGATCCCATTAACAATTGCAATTGCACCCAAAACCATAAGATACCTAGGAATAAATCTAACCAAAGAGGCAAAGGATCTGTACTCAGAAAACTATAGAACACTCATGAAAGACATTGAGGAAGACACAAAGAAATGGGGAAATGTTCCATGCTCATGGACGGGAAGAACAAATATTGTTAAAATGAGAAGTCTATACATTCAAAGCAATCCCTATCA
>NW_027858566.1:0-257 GCF_054177405.1 Leptonychotes weddellii
GTGCTCCTATGGCCAGGAAAAAAAAAAAAAAAAGTGGTGGATCCGGTCAGTTCCACCACAGGTATTTAGTGCTTGTCATTCACAGGACTGTTCTAGGCCCTGGAAATCCAGACATGAGTAAGACATAGCTTCTCCCTCACAGAAGATGAAAAGAAAGAACATGTCAATCCGTGATGTTGCTTATGGGTCAGCAATGAGGAAAATTGGCCCAAGTTTTTAATTCAAGAAAGGTTTCGGGGGCGGAGCAAGATGGCGGA
>NW_027858567.1:0-257 GCF_054177405.1 Leptonychotes weddellii
CATTAAGAGCATAGGCCAAAGTCTGAAGAGTGTTTCTGAATATAGCTGTGAGAGTGTCCTTTAGTTCAATCTCCATGAACTCACCACCGAGTGCTGGAGCAAAGGAGATGTAATAAAAATAGGCCGAAAAGGGGGAAAAAATATCTGGGAAATGTCAAGCACGTGTTCGAGTCTCAAATATGAGATGGGGCTGGCAGCACAGACATAAGCACCCTTCACCCTGGGCATCTGCAGTTGTTGCCCAGCCAGCAGGGGAC
>NW_027858568.1:0-257 GCF_054177405.1 Leptonychotes weddellii
TCTCTCATGGTTCTTCTCCCCCTCCGATTTCCCTCCCTTCATTCTTCCCCTCCTGATATCTTCTTCTTCTTCTTTTTTTTTTTTAACATACAATGTGTTATTTGCTTCAGAGGTACATGTCTGTGATTCAACAGTCTTGCACACTTCACAGCGCTCACCAGAGACATGGCCAGTTTCAAGCGAGCAGTGAGGTCGCTGCGTGCAGAGCTGGGGTGGGGTGCTCGGGGCAGGCATCATGTAGCATCCCCAGCGTATGG
>NW_027858569.1:0-257 GCF_054177405.1 Leptonychotes weddellii
GCTCAGGTCATGATCCCGGGGTCCTGGGATCGAGCCCCGCATCGGGCTCCTTGCTCAGCGGGGAGCCTGCTTCTCCCTCTGCTGCTCCCCCTGCTTGTGCTCGCCCTCTCCGCCCTCTCTCAATCTGTCAATAAATAAATAAATAAATAAAATCTTAAAAAAAAAACCCTGAGGGTAATAAATACTTCAAAGTCATCACCCTCTTATTATATTACTACATTTGTCTGTCATTCATGGTCTCAAGGTCACTTCTGTCT
>NW_027858570.1:0-257 GCF_054177405.1 Leptonychotes weddellii
CTGCTATAAACATTGGGGTGCACGTACCCCTTCGGATCACTACATTTGTATCTTTGGGGTAAATTCCCAGTAGTGCAATTGCTGGATCATATGGTAGCTCTATTTTCAACTTTTTGAGGAACCTCCATACTGTTTTCCAGAGTGAGCCAATATGTTTTATAATTAATATAGATACCAAGCGAAATTGGATCTTTAAAATATTCAAATTGACTTTATCAAATTGATATTCTATCAGATTCAGGTCTCAGACATTAGCT
>NW_027858571.1:0-257 GCF_054177405.1 Leptonychotes weddellii
TCTGCCTTCGGCTCAGGTCACGATCCCAGGGTTCTGGGATCGAGCCCCGCATCAGGCTCTTGCTCTGTGGGAAGCCTGCTTCTCCCACTCCCACTCCCCCTGCTTGTGTTCCCTCTCTCGCTGTGTCTCTCTCTGTCAAATAAATAAATAAAATCTTAAAAAAAAAATAACTACCTTTAAAAGGCTGCTTAGGCTTGGGATGAGTTAAGAAATATACATAGGATGAGGTCACTGCCCACAGTGGGGTAGGAGATGTG
>NW_027858572.1:0-257 GCF_054177405.1 Leptonychotes weddellii
CCCCTGCCTGTGCTCTTCTCTCAATGTGTCTCTCTCTGTCAAATAAATAAATAAAATCTTTAAAAAAAAAAAAATTCCACACACTTTGAGGAGACAGAGTGCTGTGCTTCTTCTTGAATGAATGTCTTAATTATCCTAACTCTCGTCGCGGCCCAGGCATCGTATTAATTAAAATCCTCAAACTCCAGGCCACAGGCAGTAAGGGAGTTCTGCCTCCCATTGTCTGTGGAACCCCATCATGATGAAACTGCCCCCTG
>NW_027858573.1:0-1938 GCF_054177405.1 Leptonychotes weddellii
GCTGGGGGGTCCTAGGGGATGGTGCTGGGGGTCCTTGGGACAGTGCTGGGGGGTCTCTGATGGACAGTGCTGGGGGGTCCCAGGGGATGGTGCTGGGGAGTCCTCAGGACAGTGCTGGGGGTCCTCACACACATTCCCTTTTCTCTCAGGTGGTGGTGTCAGGCTGTGTATTTTACATAAAATCCGTTTGTGATTTAAACTGCCGTGAATAATTCCTCCTTCTTTTTTCTTTGTGAATTGGTTGTAGCGTTTGTGGAAAAAGTGCTGAGGAGGCTTTTCCCTAGTGTTCCCTGTGGCCAAGAAAAGAGCGCACCCGTGACACCGGCTTCCGACAAAGCAGCCGGAAGAGTGACCGCTGAGGAGGTCCCCACGCTGACAGGTGAGGGGCTTGGGGGGTCGCCGACGGTTTCCTGACGTCCGTCCTGTCTGCCTGGCTGCTGGGGGTGCTGAGCTCCGGGGTCCCTGGCCAGCGCGCTTGGGGAGAGAAGCTGCTGCTGGTGGCGCCTTCATCAGAGGCCAGCTCAGGACTTTGCTGGGTGCTTGAGTTCACGCACAAGCCCTTCTCTGGTCCTGGAGACGACCGCTGACCCCGCCGGCCTTGTCCTCTGCCACTGCCACTCTGTCCCAGGCCCTGCTTCGCTTGTGTCCGCGCGGCTCGGGCTCCTGACGGCTCCCCTGCTTTCCTCCCTCATCCACTGGTCCTTGGCAGAGGTCTGTGTGAGCTCCTCAAGCAGTGGGGTGGTCTGCAGCAGGGCATCATTAGCCCCCCAGCAGCAGGGGGTGTCCCACCGGTGCGGGGCCGCTGCACGGGAAACGCGGGGGGACGCCATGCCGGGCTGGACACGTGAGTTTGTGCTGTGAGCCCCCATCCTTGGTTCTGTGTCCTCTGGCATGAGCCTGCACTGGCCTCTGTTCCCACGTGACTGTTCCTGGGTGCTGGCCCCGCAGAGTGACCGTGGCGGAAGAGACAGGTTAGCTCCCTGGACGCGCGCATCCGATGACGTGCCCTGGCTTGATCTCAGCAGACAGGCCCAGGAGTCCCACCGCTCTGCTTGCTGCCCCCGAGGCCAGGTCTGTGTGGGCAAGCCTGAGCATCGTGAGTCTCGGCCCTGTGAGTTGTGGCGGCTCGTGTCCGTGCGCAGCGGTGGCCCACAAGCAGCCGCACACACAGGGGGGCGAGTGTTTGCCGTCGGCATGGGGAGGGCTTCAGCTTCAGGGGCTGAGTCCAGTCCATTCCTACACATCACTCACGCCCTCTGAAGTGGCCCCTGATCCTCTGGGCCACGTCTTTGCACCAGAGTTTGTGCTCAGTCACTTCGTGTCAGCAGGCACCTGTAAATACCGTTGTCGGGCCTGGAGGTGTTAATTAAGCGTGAAAATACCATCGCTAAGTTCGGTTCGGAATGTGTTTATGACGCGGAAGCCGCTGGTTCGCAAGGCCCTGGAGCTGTTCTGTTCTGTCCAGGAGGTGCATGGTACGCGTCCAAGGGAGGGTCTCAGTGGGCCTCCCCGCACGTTTCATCCTCAGCGTCAGGAGCGCTGTCTGCGGGCCTGGCTGTGGGAGGGCAGCAGAGGCACAGACCCCCCGCGAGTGCAGAGCCCGAGGCGGGCTCGAGCCCAGGACCCTGACATCAGACCTGAGCCGAAATCAAGAGTCAGATGCTTAACCAACTGAGCCCCCCAGGTGGCCCTGATTTTTTTTTTTTTTAAGATAAAATTCACTTATGGATAAAGAAGATGTGGTATATATATACAATGGAATATTATGCAGCCATCAAAAGGAATGAGATCTTGCCATTTGCAACGACGTGGATGGAACTGGAGGGTGTTATGCTGAGCGAAATAAGTCAAACAGAGAAAGACATGTATCATATGATCTCACTGATATGAGGAATTCTTAATTGCAGGAAACAAATTGAGGGTTGCTGGAGTGGGGGT
>NW_027858574.1:0-257 GCF_054177405.1 Leptonychotes weddellii
GTAAGGCTCACGGGCAGCAGTGGGCTGGGTCAGCACGGCCCGTGAGGTCAGTGTGCTAAGAACAAGGGCCCCAGTCACATCCCAACCAGCTTGGCCCCGGGGTGGGGTGGGGGAGTGGACTGCTCCTGAGGTTGCAATTGGTCCTGCTGGGAGTAAACAGGCAATTCCTGCTCTTCAGGCAGGGAGGGGTGGTGAGGACAGGGCTGAGGACCAAAGGAGAAAGGCGGACTGGGTCCTGGGGGGACCTGGGAGCGGCC
>NW_027858575.1:0-257 GCF_054177405.1 Leptonychotes weddellii
GTTGATAGCCACATGAAAAAGTTATTTGATTAAATATGTTGGGAACTTTCTGAGCTAAACTATTTGAAACAGAATTCTCCACTATAGTACTCCTCAGAGCCTGTAAGAAACTAATATGCTTTGCAAATCTTCAGGAGTAGTATAAAGTGTCAGCATTCAACTGTATTCATTTCTTTTTTTTTTTATTAATTTTTTTTTTCAATTTTTTTTTTTTATTCTTATGTTAATCCCCATACATTACATCATTAGTTCTAGAT
>NW_027858576.1:0-257 GCF_054177405.1 Leptonychotes weddellii
TATTTGGGAGTTTTTCAGTTATCTTTCTGTTACTGAAGTCTGTGAACACTGAATCCTTTTAAAAATATATTTAGACTTGTTTTAGAATGTGATTTATCTTGGAAATTTTCCATGTTCACTGAAAAAAAATGTGTATTCTGTTTGCTGGGTGGTGTCCTATATATGTCAATTAGATCAAGTTGGTTGATCTTTCAAGTCTTTTTCTACTTGTTTTACAATTATTGAGAAGCTATGATTTAAAAAAAAAATTTTTTTTT
>NW_027858577.1:0-257 GCF_054177405.1 Leptonychotes weddellii
GCGGAGATGGCTCACTTGATATACTTTGTTTTATGTTGTGCTGTGTTTCACCTTAATGAATTTTTAAAAAATTGTAAAAAAAAAAAAAAATTCCAGTGAGGGGAGATAAGCACTAAAGGAAGAAGTTCATGGAGATGGTGGTGATATTACAAATGGAAGAGGAGGAAAGGGAGAGAGATGGGGCTGCTGGGTGGAATGACTGGTCGTCATGATAGACAGGGACACGTCAGCAGAGGGCAGAGGAGGGAGGCCGGGGG
>NW_027858578.1:0-257 GCF_054177405.1 Leptonychotes weddellii
GCTGAAGAGTTTCCTGAAGTGACTCAGGATACATGTTCGCTGAATTCCAACTTACCATCCCGGCTTCTAAGATTTGTATCAGTCTGGCCATGTGCTTGTTGGTGAGGACCAGGCCAAATGCTGGATGAAACTAGCCCCATGAGAACATCCTAAAAGATTTAGAGAAACAAACCCCTAAAACTTTGGCAAGATTCTAGAATGCTCACTGGAAATCTCCACCGGGCAGTTACAGTAGCTTTTCCTAAGCCTGCTGATTG
>NW_027858579.1:0-257 GCF_054177405.1 Leptonychotes weddellii
CAATATTAGACTATCTAATTATGATTATGTAACATTACTTAAAAATGAGTGAACTAATGTAGTAATCCGAAGGGGTACATGTACCCCAATGTTTATAGCAGCAATGTCCACAATAGCCAAACTATGGAAAAAGCCAAGATGTCCATCAACAGATGGACAAAGAAGATGGATAAAGAAAATGTGGTATATATATACAATGAATATTATGCAGCCATCAAAAAAATGAAATCTTGCCATTTGCAACGACATGGATAGAA
>NW_027858580.1:0-257 GCF_054177405.1 Leptonychotes weddellii
TGAATAGAAGTTTAATTTAGTCTCATTTGTAATTAGTTTCCTTGAACTTCCATACCCGTTTTTTTTTTTAAAGATTTTATTTATTGAGAGAGAGAGAGAGTGAGAGAGATCACAGAGGGAGAGGTAAAAGGAGAAGCAGATTTGCTGCTGAGCAGGGAACCTGATGCAGGGCTTGATCCTAGGACCCTGAGATCATGCATGACCTGAGCCAAAGGCAGACGCTTAACCAACTAAGCCACCCAGGCGCCCCCCATACC
>NW_027858581.1:0-257 GCF_054177405.1 Leptonychotes weddellii
TTCTTCATTTCTCTTGTCAACAGTCTGCAAACCAAGAGAGCTCTCTCATGTTGTCTACGCTATTCATAATTTTCTTAATAATTTCCAGAAAAGGAGATGCTATAACTTTCCAGAAAGCATATTCAAAGAACCCAGAGAACTGAATTTTAGACTTTCTGAGGTCGTATGCTCAAAACTCCTCCAAATATTGTGGGGGGGGTTTTGTTGTTGTTGTTTTGTTTTGTTTTATGAAAATGACTCAACTGTTCCTAACATAC
>NW_027858582.1:0-257 GCF_054177405.1 Leptonychotes weddellii
CTTGGGGAATGTGAGCTAGAGGATAGTGTGTAATCTGCTGTTGTTGGATGAAGTAGTAGTCTATAGATGTCAGTTATATCCAGTTGATGGTGGTGTTTCCTTCAACTATGTCCCTATTGAACTTCTGTCTGCCAGATCTGTCCATTTCTGACAGAAGTATGTTAAATTCTCCAACTATAATAGTGGATTCAGCTATTTCTTCTTGAAATTCTACCTGTTTTTGCCTCATGTAATTTGACCCTCTCTTGTTAGATCCA
>NW_027858583.1:0-257 GCF_054177405.1 Leptonychotes weddellii
GTTTTCTTTAAAACTTGTAAGGAAAGCTTATAAGGTGACAGTGAGGAATGGGGAAAAGGGAGAGGAAAGGAGTTAAAGATAAGCATCTATCTTCAAATGGTAAAATCACTATAAATAAAAATAGGGAACCCAGATAGATTCTTTAAGAAGAGATTTTTTTAAAGGTTTTATTTATTTATTTGAAAGAGAGAATGAGAGACAGAGAGCATGAGAGAGGGGAGAGTCAGAGGGAGAAGCAGGCTCCCTGCCGAGCACTG
>NW_027858584.1:0-1938 GCF_054177405.1 Leptonychotes weddellii
GATGCGGGACTCGATCCAGGGACTCCAGGATCATGACCTGAGCCGAAGGCAGTCGCTTAACCAACTGAGCCACCCAGGCGCCCCTTGAAATGACCTTTCTAAACTCAGTTTCCTCATCCTGGGAGGTCAGAGGCACTGTGTCTTTGGTTCCTTTCCAAAAAGTTTATAATTTTGGAATTCTGTGAGTAATCTTTGGTTATAAATAATTTTTCTTAGGAAGATTACATTGATTTTTAAGTTCTGAGGCTACCACAAATCTCTCCCCACTGACATGGCTTGGGGCAAGTCTTTGAAGAACTCATATATCTAAGGGAGATATCAAGGTTTGAGATACTGCCCCCAGAAATACTGTAGCTCTCTCTGAAGAAAATACAAACATTAGAAATCTCTAAAGCAATGGAAGATTGCCTTGAACTTCTAAGAAGAGCTGGATAGACTGGAACAACCCTTCTTGACATTTGCTTTTACTCCACATGGCCTTGAGAAGGCCATCATCACTTGCACCTCAAGGTTGAAATATGGCAACAGCCTGGCCAGCTCATGGTACTGGAGTCCAAAGACAAATATCCGAGTAGCTCAATGTACTCATGGAAGAGGAGTAATGCCCTTTGACATTTGTTATTCAACTTCCAACCTCCTTCCCCATCAGGGCTTGTTAAATGGCAAATCGAGTATAATATTTTTAAGGCTGAGAACCTGAGGAGAAAGAATCAGCAAACAGGTATATTGTCTAGTGTCTCTGTGTCCTAGGCTCTCCTCCCTCTACTTAAATTCAGAGAATAGGGCTCTTAACCCCCTCCCAATAAAAAGTAGGAGTAGGTATATGCCTGAGGAATATAAACTCACAGGTTAAAATAACTGAAGTTTAAGATTTAAAAAAAAAATACAGAAAATTGGAGCACATCTATCATAGAAAGCAAAAGCATTAGGTCAGGAGGACCAAGAATTTAAAATATTGCCCTTAATTGACATTGTAGATATAAAAAATCCAAATAGAGGAGAAAGGGAATAAAATCAACTCAAGCAAGTTTATTTAAGAATCTTTAAATCACCAACATCAGTGTCTGGCACATTGCCTTTATGAGACACTAAATGAAACAAGAGATAAACTTAAATTCTGATCCAGAGATTCATTTAATAGTTAGTTTGCCCTTATCCCCTCTGGGTAAGCCATCTTGATATATAACAATATGATCACCCTGATTGGCCCCTCTGGCTTTAAAGTTTTGCACTCTTTTTTTTTTTTTTTAAAGTTTTGCACTCTTAACTTTTACCATAATACACAATAAAACACTGCTTACCTGCAGACAAACAGTCCATATGTATATATCCTTATTTATCCTATGTCCTGTCTTTGTTCCTTGTTCTTTATAAAATAGCACAGCAACATTTATTTTTCCTGCTGTATATAGCACCTAGAGTTTTGTATGCCTCCAGTGACTCCCTTTTTAGAAATTTTAATGGAAATGTGAATTAACTATATCTGAAAGGAGGACTGATGAAGAGGAAGTGAAAGAAATGCAGTAGGAAGAATCATCATGGAGCTATACATGATGTAGAAGGGAAAACCAATGCCCTGGAACAGACCTGCGCAATTTCTCCTCATGCAAACAATGGACTTGAGTGTAAGAGTGTAAGGTGTTCTCAGACTGTCTCTAAGTGCTCAGCCTGCATTATAGTCATTTCAAGGCCAGCAGATCAGACATAGTGATGGCTCCAGCTCTGTGATTAATGATCCTACAATATTCTCACTGACCTTCATTCATGTAAAAGAAATAATTATATCGGGATGGAGATCCATCTTCCATGCCAGCAAACCTCAAAAGAAAGCTAGGGTAGCAATTTTTATATCAGACAAATTAGATTTTAAACTAAAGTCTGTAATTAGAGACACAGAAGGACACTATATCATTCTTAAAGGGTCTATCCAACAAGAAG
>NW_027858585.1:0-257 GCF_054177405.1 Leptonychotes weddellii
GGTGTTCAGAGAAAATCAGTGGTCAGCCAAGTGAAGTTTCTCTCTCAGAAACTCTATCGGCTTAATGTACTTATTTACTTGTCCGTGTGAATAGACAACTTCTTGAGTGCCGCGATCACGTCTTAATTATTTTAGAATCAGCAGGGTAGAGCACAGAGCTGGGCACATCATTGGTACTTGCTCACTATGTAATGAATGGAAAAAAAAAATCTCAAAGGCCACGCAGGAGAACAAACTCTCTGGCTGAGATGGCGTTG
>NW_027858586.1:0-257 GCF_054177405.1 Leptonychotes weddellii
TGTGTCTCTCTCTGTCAAATAAATAAATAAAATCTTAAAAAAATAAAAATTTACTTTAAAAAAAAATTTAAAAAAAATTAAAAAAAAAGAAGGGAAAAATGAAGTGGGGGAAATCGGAGGGGGAGATGAACCATGAGAGACTATGGGCTCTGAGAAAGAAACTGAGGGTTCTAGAGGGTAGGGGGGTGGGGGGATGGGTTAGCCTGGTGATGGGTATTAAAGAGGGCACGTACTGAATGTACTGAATGATGCACTGG
>NW_027858587.1:0-257 GCF_054177405.1 Leptonychotes weddellii
GAGGCAGAAGAGCGAATTGGTGATATAGAAGACCAAATGATGGAGAACAAAGAAGCTGAGATAGAGATAAACAACTACTGGATCACGAGGGGAGAATTCTAGAGATAAGTGATACCATAAGATGAAACAATATTAGAATAATTGGGATCCCAGAAGAAGAAGAAAGAGAGGGGCAGAAAGTATATTGGAGCTAATTATAGTGAGAACTTCCCTAATTTGGGGAAGGAAACAGGCATCAAAATCCAGGAGGCACAGAG
>NW_027858588.1:0-257 GCF_054177405.1 Leptonychotes weddellii
CACAAAAAAGATATGAGCCCTGCCATTAGGGACCTCACAACATAGTAGATGAGGAGGGGAAAAAAAAAAGGTGAATGTTATCTTTAAAGCAACTTGGAATGATATAAGTAGATACAAGTAGAATTTTAAACAACATGTGGAGAGTCAAGAGGAAAAAATAAACAGGCTAGTGTTTAGTGGAAAAACATGATTCCAGGAGGAAACTCTGAGGTCATTCTTATTTCAAATACCCTTGCCATTTCAGTTTTCTAACCGGT
>NW_027858589.1:0-257 GCF_054177405.1 Leptonychotes weddellii
GAGGGATGGGGTGGCTGGGTGATAGACATTGGGGAGGTTATGAGCACTGTGAATTGTGTAAGACTGTTGAATCACAGACCTGTACCTCTGAAACAAATAATACATTATATGTTAAAAAAAAAAAGAAGAAGAAGAAGAAGAAGATAGCAGGAAGGGAACAATGAATGGGGGGAAATCGGAGGGGGAGATGAACCATGAGAGACTATGGATTCTGAGAAATAAACTGAGGGTCCTAGAGGGCAGGGGGTTGGGGATGG
>NW_027858590.1:0-257 GCF_054177405.1 Leptonychotes weddellii
GAAGTTCTCTGTATTGGGCAATGCCCTTTAAACACTCTCGTCTTGAGTTCATCCTCTCTTGAGATTCAGTTCAATCATGACCTTCTCAGGACAAAGGTTTTCCTAATTCTCCTCATTCACAACCCCAACCTCCATCCAAACAGGTCTTTTCCTAAGTGTCATTTTACTTCAGTGCTTCCAAAAACGTGTCTGAAGACCAGTCTGCCCTGTGTGGTACCAAAACCTGGAGATAGAAAGATAAGAGCTTTGGGTTCAGC
>NW_027858591.1:0-257 GCF_054177405.1 Leptonychotes weddellii
AACTCAGAATCTGCTTCCCAGAGAACCAAGCCTGATGCAGAATCCCAGCCCCAGAGTATGAGATGCAACTTTTGTCTTCAGTCTTCCACATTTTAGTCTGTGCTGTGCCATCCACCTGGACTCTCATTCCCCAGTTATCCACTGGGCAAAATCCAACTCCCTCATCAAGGGCCGGTTCTAATGTCCCATTGTGTAGACATCCCCCACAGTCAGTTGCTCTTTGATTTGTGCTTCCAGAGTCCTCTGTGGTATTAAAA
>NW_027858592.1:0-257 GCF_054177405.1 Leptonychotes weddellii
CCTCCGCCATATTGCTCTGCCCCGCAGTAAACAGTATTTATAAACTAGTGTTAAATATATATATATATATATATATATATATACATATATATATATATATCCATGTAATAAAATAGAATGCTTCCACTAAAACTTTTTCTAAAGAATACTTAATGGCATGAGAACATTTTCCTTAATGTTAGAAGGATGCAGAATTTAATACTTTACATAGTGTGAAAACAATTTGTACAGAAAATATATAGGAATAGACTGAGAGA
>NW_027858593.1:0-257 GCF_054177405.1 Leptonychotes weddellii
TTTAAAAAGGGAAATACTGTGAATAGTATAGTAACTCATTTATTCTTAGTTTGAGGATTTACTTACATTTAATACAAAATTATCTTCAGTTTCAAAATGTAGATTAAAGCAATTCCAAAATTTTTTAGATTCTGCTCACACTTTGTGTGGGTTATAATGATGGATTCTAATTAATATTTAAAATGTGAAAACACACCTCCAAACAATTTAAAAACATGCTCTATGTAAAGAGCACAAGATATCATTCTTTTCTCCTT
>NW_027858594.1:0-257 GCF_054177405.1 Leptonychotes weddellii
GAAGTTCTCTGTATTGGGCAATGCCCTTTAAACACTCTCGTCTTGAGTTCATCCTCTCTTGAGATTCAGTTCAATCATGACCTTCTCAGGACAAAGGTTTTCCTAATTCTCCTCATTCACAACCCCAACCTCCATCCAAACAGGTCTTTTCCTAAGTGTCATTTTACTTCAGTGCTTCCAAAAACGTGTCTGAAGACCAATCTGCCCTGTGTGGTACCAAAACCTGGAGATAGAAAGATAAGAGCTTTGGGTTCAGC
>NW_027858595.1:0-13254 GCF_054177405.1 Leptonychotes weddellii
TGGAGGGTATTATGCTGAGCAAAATAAGTCAATCAGAGAAAGTCATGTATCATATGATCCTACTGATATGACGAATTCTTAATCTCAGGAAACAAACTGAAGGTTGCTTCAGTGGTGGGGGGTGGGAGGGTTGGGGTGCCTGGGTGATAGACACTGGGGAGGGTATGTGCTATGGTGAGCACTGTGAGTTGTGTGAGACTGTCAAATCACAGACCTGTACCTCTGAAACAAGTAATACATTATATGTTAAAAAAAAAAAAAAAAGAAGACGACGATAATATTAAGGGAAAAATGAAGGGAGGGAAATCGGAGGGGGAGATGAACCATGAAAGACTATGGACTCTGAGAAACAAACTGAGAGTTTTAGAGGGGAGGGGGGTGGGGGGGATGTGTTAGCCCAGTGATGGGTATTAAAGAGGGCACGTACTGAATGGAGCACTGGGTGTTATACACAAACAATGAATCATGGAACACTACATCAAAAACTAATGAAGTAATATATGATGATTAACATAACATAATAAAAAAAATAGCATAGAATATTGCTGTTGTGGGAAGTTTCATTCAGATCCAGTATATCTTTGATATTTGTAATTTAAGCCCTTCTATTTATGAGCATTTAGATTAATCAAACTGGAAAAGCTTATGCTCTACATTTTGCTTAGTCTTATTTGTTTACTTGTAAGTTTAGTAAGGGGAAAAAAATCTCTATGATTTACCTAACAACAGAAACACAATTATTTTTAAGACAAGTTTATTATGAATATTCTTAAATAGTATTTATAAGAACAAGAATTTTGAATGGAAAAAAGAACTTGGGTAGTTATTTTATAATGTTTCAGGTTTGTTAAATCTACTTGAATCCCTTTACAAATTAGAATGTGTTATAATAACCTATCACTTGAAATTTCATGTAAGTGTCCTTATGGAATGATGGTCCTAGTTCTCACTCTTTAGAGTAGAACAACCTTAACTTTTCCCTATAAGAATTACATTTCTTATAAATTCAATGAAATATTTCCACAAGGATTTGTAACTCTGCAGATTCCCAATAAAAGAGATATATACAAAAAAAAAAGAAAGAAAGAAAGAAAATAGGATAGCCCATATAAGGCCTAATGCCACAGTTGAAAAAAATCATTCAGGTGGATAAGGCAGCATTACTGCATCCAATATAGCTGTTAAAACACTTGTTTCATCTTCAGAAAAAGATGCTAAAATCCATGAGCTTAAAGCTATGAAAATATATCTAATTCAAAATACAATAAAAATACCTTAAGTAGAGAGAACTATATAGATAGTGCTATAGACAGATTTTAAAAAAATCCTTTTCATAGCTGCATTCTTTTTATATTATACATTTACCATATCATAAAGAAACAAATTCATAAAAATCATATAAAGCATGAATGGAGTGGAGTCAGACATACATACAGATTTGAGTGTGAAACATATGATCTCAACTGTCTATGAACTGAGTCCTAGATAAAGAAATATCTTGTTTTGAAACCAAGAGAAATGAATCACTATGAATTAAATAATTAAAATAAATTTACTTGGGAAAACCACTAAGATTTTTAAAAGAAAATAATGATGAATATAGCTAAGATATCCACTAAATTCTTAAGTGATCAAGGAGAAAGACTTTTTATTTGCTCTCCAAATGGCCATTCAATGAACCATAGGCAGGATAGTTAAAAAAAAAAATGTGTCTGATAGTTGGACTCCAAATTATTCCTTTGAATACATTTTTCAAAGAAAGAAATAAAATATTGTGTAAAAATACCTAATGTTAATCATTTAGCTACAATTTTTTACTATATATACATATATATAGTAATATATATATATCAGGCAAATTTTTTTGAGACAATATACCATTTTATGCCTTATAAAATATATTTCATATTGTTGCTGTAAAAACATTACATTTCACATTTTTTAAACAATTTTCTTAACAGTAAAAATAATACTTGGAAGACAGCTGGGGGAAAAGGCGCCAATAAGACAAATTCACAGATGGGATTTATCTCCCTCTTCTCCTTTTTTTGGCCCCTGGTAAGGTCAGAACCTGGGAGGACCAGAAAGTAGCAGGACAGATTCCTTCTAACAAATGGAAGTTTTCCATATCCAAATTAATAATGCCCTCCAAGGAGTCAAGCTATAGGCTTACTACCACAACATGGATATCACGCAAGACACTCTCTGAATTTACAAAATTGCTTTCACAACCAGCTTAAAAGCCAGATAATTCAATCCAAGCTATTTTCCTCGCTAGTCAGTCCATGAGCTTTGCCCCTGTGATCTCACTTGACCAAGATTATATATTCTGCAATAAGAGCTAGATGATCCTTAGCTGTCTTTAATAAGTTTTATTTTATCAGGAGCAGTGCAATAGTTAAAAAAAGTTTTAGAACCTTTTAGTTATGTTTCAATACTCATTTTCAAAATTCAGCAATATATGGATGTACAAAATTGATCTTAAAAATAATAGTGTTTGTTTGGAATTTTTAATTAAAATTGAATTTTTACATTATTTAATTATTTGAATTGGTCTCTTCATGGTATGTATGGTATGCTCAGAAAAGAGGAACAGAATTTAAACAAATGAGTCCATTTTGCCTGTTCAGTTGCGTAATTCAATTTATATTTACAATGGGATTCTCTGCTTATTGTTCTCAGCCTACTAAATCCCAACACATAATCACTATTAAGCTCAGAATCATTCCTATAAGGATGAAAGGTTAAATCTGCACTGACATGCCACACAGCTCAGTTTTTTTACGGCTGGCAGTGCAGACTTTAAAGGTAGCAAAAGATGTCTGGTACTTTTGGCCAATTTATAAACTTTTGTTTCCAAGTTGACAATCTGGCATAATGAATACATATAGAAAAAAATATCACCTATGCCTCACACTAAAAGCAAAGTATTTATGTTATATTTTAATAGTAATTTTTCAAAGTTTTATGAAATTATAGTAGTTCCAGAGTTATTGACATTGTAATACTATAGACATCTTAAATGTTTGGATTTGTCTATAATATTTTTTTGCATTAAGCTGTCAACAGTAATAATATGTTTTTTCCCAGCTTGTAGAACAGAAAACAGTACAAATCCAAACTCTAAAAGTGGGATGAACTGTTGATACATCAGTGTGGGAACAATTTATGCTATGCTTTCACACAAATTTCCTAAACTGGCCCAACATAATGGTGCACAATACAAAGTAGACTCGGAATATGGGGTTCAAATTAAGGAGCCTCAAGAGTATGTTTGGGAAGAAAAAGCTAGATATTATTATTTTCCAAGCTCAATTGATTAATTCAATTCATAAATGTTTACTTCATGCAGTCTAGATATATTTTACAAAGTAAATATGCAAAATTTAACCTATTGAAGAAACTGAGATGAGAAGGAATATTTCTGGGATGTACTTTGGTTAGGACAGTGTAGGAGATAGATTATGATATAAGATACAGTTACCCAGGAGTAGCCTAAGAAGAAAAAGATAAAAGGACATAGAGATCTGGAACCTTGGAATGCCATGGAAGCAGGCAGCTTCATAGTTTTGTCCACTTTTCGCCTTCTTTGTCACTGACCAAAGGGATCAAATTTGTGGTCATTCCATTGAATTCAGCATCTAATGTGTATATGACAGAGATACCCACCCCCTAAGCAGGGCTGTGTCATAGAAAAGGTCAAAGATAAATCCACTAGCTCTTGTTAAAATATCTTTGGCTTGATAATAAGATATACTAAAGTGGCCTATTTTATTATTTTATATTTCATTTAAAGGTTGTTATTCATTTTTTGTTTATTTCACCCATTGCATCTTTGTAATAACATCTATAGATCATATGCTTCTGAAGATTAAATTCATAAAAATATACTTGTTATGTAATTATTTTGGCAAATAACAAATTTGTTGATCAAATGAAAAGAATTTTTTTAGATTTCTGTTACTGATTTTTTGTATAATGCAAAAATGGCTTTTATTCAGTCTTATTTTTCCCAAATAAAGAAGTTAAATGTTTTAAAACACTGTTTTCTCATTGACATGTTCTTTTTTTTTTTTTTTGATGTTCTCTTTGTTTTCCAATTTTAAAGCATATTTTCAGTTTGGAGATAGACACAATAAATATTGCACAGTCTGTTATTTGACAGGAAAGAAAAATAAATGATATTATATCTTTGAATACAGAATGTGTGCTCCTTGCTTCAAATGAAAATAGGACATTTATTATCATAAAATATCATGGCATGAAAGGATTTCCTGGCTACAGTGCTCAGTGGGAATATACTATCTAAAAATGTATTAATCTTTTGAGATGTGAACACCTGCACCTTTGTATTTTTTCTTTAAAATATGCGTTACACTTTTACTATGTACCACCTTGATTATCTTTAAAAAAATATTAACAGCTTGCATCCACATACCAATGCCCAGTTACAAATTCCAAATGTTTTGTCACATTTCTTGTGAACAGTGCCATCTGCCAGAGGTGGCATTTCATGGCTATTTACTCTGACTCCCTCCAAGAATTCATCTGCCACTATCTAATGCTGCCTGAATAAAGGGGATTAAGACTCTGATACAACAGAGACTATTGATAATTTGGTATAATTGGGAAGAAATGAAGATAAATGAGGTTGAGGATGGAGAGGCAATTAGTTGAGCTGTCTGTACAGCTGTGTTCTCAGCCTATCTCCCCTGGCCTTTTCTTCAGCGAGGTATGTGCAAATTAACCATAATGACAAATACACACTTCCCAAAGCTCTTGTACTTTCTAAAACTTGAGAATTCACTTTTCACTTCTGAAAACTGAGTTAGTTGTTTGGTAAAGTTGTTTTAACATGGTCTTTTAATGTCCACATCACACAGGGCTACTGCACATGCTATACTTTAGGAATAATCCACCCTACACCCTATTTCCTTGTTTTCAGTTGATGTCAGGCTACTGTTTACAACCTTGGTACACTGAGGATTTAAAGCCTATTTTTCCTTAATTCTGGTCCAGTGTTTAGGACAGAATGGCAATGTTTTCTTTTTTACATGATTAGAAGCCAAGAACCAAAGAAAAGAAGCTTCTCTTTTAATTTTAGGAATACAGTCTGCAAATAGCATTCGTTTTGAGAGTTTTCAATGAAAAGGTAGGGCCTGCTTTACAAACGAGCTCTAATGGATCTTTAGAGACTGGCAAAACCAATATTTTCATGGATGAAATTTACATATTCATATTAAGGTCATTATTATTATGCTTCCTAAATGAAAATGACAACTCAGTAAAAAATTAACCACAAAAAATGTTTAGGCACTGATTAACTTAATTCTAAGATCCCTTTTCCTAAACACAGAAATGGCTATACCAGGTATTTAGTTAAGATGCTATCATAGGAAATAAATATTTTGATGTCTGGTATTTTGATTGATAGTTTTTCCTCTATTTTGTCATTGAAATTATTCTTATTATTTCTTGTGTTTAATAAAAAATCATATCACTGTGTGCCTCTCTATTGTTAGTCCTTGTGAGAAAACAATAAATCTGTACTAATAGATTTAAAAAAAGATTTAGAATATGTAACTGTACTAATAGAGTGTAGGGTGATGGATTTCTCCCCACATTACAAAAAAGGATGTATCAAGAAAATAAACACTTCCTCAATTTTGATTTGTTTCACTCACATAAGAAACTAGTCTAAAATTATTTATGTCAAAACAGTATACAAATTATAAATGCTTATCAACTCAGGCAAACGTGTCTAGTAGGATAACTCTTTACGGTTATATCCTTATTTCTTGAATATCACCAAATTAACCTTTTGATGGTTTCTATCTGAGCTGCCCAAAATGGTAGCCATTAGCCAAATGTTGCTATTTAAATTATTTAAATAAATAAAATTAATAATTAAATTCCTCAATCACACTAGCCACATTTCAAGTGTTATATTAGTCACATGTGAATAGTGGTTATCATATTGGACAGCATGGAAAATAATTTTCATCATTACAGAAAGTTCTGTTGGTCACTGTGGTCTATATTTCAGACTTACTATCTCCCCATTAACACAAGTTAGTGAGATTGAACTGTGGGCAAAACTATGAATTTAAGAATAAATAAATCAAATACTGAATCTTCAATTTACAAAAGAGTTCAAGAGGCTCCTGAGTGGCTCAGTTGGTTTAGCATCTGACTCTTGGTTTTGGCTCAGGTCGTGATCTCAGGGTCATGGGATTGGGCCCTGTGTTGCGCTCCACACTTGGCAGAGTCTGCTTGTTCTTCTCCCTCTGTTCCTCCCCCCCTCAAATAAATAAATAAAATCTTTAAAAAAAGAGTTCAGAATTCCTTTAATTTCCCCAGTAGGAGAGTAAGATGCTCCAGTTTAAATAGCCTCAGTTGATAAACAATTAGAAACACATTATGGTGTGTTTACAAAGCACCAATGTCTTTTTAAGACTTTAGAAAATTTTAGCAAAGGTTGTTCTTTTTTTCCTTATGCTGTGCCTTTTATTCCCATGATTTATTTATTCCATTACTAGAAGCCTCTATCTCTCTTTCTCCTTCACACATTTTGCCCATCCCTCCCACAACCATTAGTTTGTTATTTTTATAGGTCTGATTCTGCTTTTTGTTTATTCATTTGTTTTTTTTTTTTTTTAGATTCTACATATGAGTGAAATCATATGGTATTTGTTTTTCTCAGTCTGACTTATTTCACTTAGCATAATAGGTTATGCTTAGGTTCAAATCATCATTTGAACCTCTAGGTTCATCCATGTTGCCACAAATGGCAAGATCTCATTCTTTTTATGGTTGTATTATATTCCATTGTAATATTCCTTAGCTAAATCACTGCCATTTTATCCACAATTCCCCTCAAATGAATCCATTAACCAACATATGGAGTGTGACAATGACAAGCCATCAGAAAGAAGTTTTAGGTTATAAATTCTGTAAGGTGATGACTGTGATATCAAAAGAATAATGTGCTACAATTTCTAAGGACTGTTTTAGAAATTAATAATCTGCTTAGCTGGTCTGAAAATATTAAATGTATTAGCACATGAGTTCATCATACTATTTAATGTATGCAGTAATATAATTCTAAAGAAAATCAGAGCAGATTAATATTTTCATCAGAATTTTTTTTTAATTGAGATGTGTCTTTTAAAAGAATTTACTGCACATTTTAAGTTTTTAATGGGCCTGGGTTTATAATAGAATTCAGGGACTAAGATACAATATATACAATGTTGATTTATAGGCAGTTTTTCTATAAATATGTTATTACATAATTTTTATATAAGTTGTTTCTAAAAATAAATATTTCTTTTCAAATAAGCAGTGTAAAAAGACAAGTTAAACACAAAATTTGGGGGAGTATTTACCTTTGGTGGGGAGGCAGAAGTATAGGAAAATGGATGGGCACAAAAATAGATGCAAGTTTTTGATAATGTTTTAGTTCTTGAGTTGCATGGTGGGTTCACTGACATTTATATTATTATACTTTATAATTTACATATATATTATGTATTTTGTATAGTTGAAATATTTTTTAAAATATAATAAGGGGGAAAATGGACACAATAACCTTTGGATACTCCATTTGGTTCTAAGAAGCAAATTATTTAACAGTAGGTTGTGTTACATGAGTGTGTAGGGCGAGACTTCTTTTAAGGCATTACTGATGGGATAGGAGTAAATGATGTGTCCAGATTCCCAGAGTGTACAAAACTAGTTTGGAACTGTTATTTCTTTATGAGATAGAAATCTTGTATTTTCAAATAAGACAAACCAAAATCCAGAAAAGTAGCTGATTTGTAATTTGTGCAATGTCATTCCTAAGCCAGAAAAGATAAACACTGGATACCCAAAATATTTCTATCCACAATGATGTTATTTATCCTTAATAAGCTCAAATCAAGACTGAGCAGTCTTGATTTATATTGACCATCATTGTAGTCTTGAGTTATACTGAACATCATTCTAGTCTGCTCTTTTGACCATTCGGCTATAAAAGATGAAAACAACCATACAGGGGCACCTGGGTGGCTCACTTAGTTAAGTACTGGGCTTTGGCTCGGGTCATGATCTTATGGATTGTAGGACTGAGGCCCACAACTGGCTCCATGCTCAGGGGGGAGTCTGCTTGAAAATACTCTCCATCTGCCCCTCTCCCCACTCACACACACTCTCTCTCACTCAAATAAATAAATAAATCTTAAAAAAAAAAAACACCATACGTATACACCAGTAAAAATCAGTTCAAGATGGAATAAGATCAATGGTGAAGCCTTTACAACCTTCTTTTCTGGTAGAACACTTGGACATTTACAGTGAATTGTGACTTTCCAAGTTGTCAAATGAGAGACTGTGGCTAGGTAGGGACAAGTGATTTCTTTTTTGAGAGTCTGTAAAGTTGACTTTCAAACAACAGTAATAAATGATGCCCTCTGAATGCACATGTAAAGATGAACTTATGATGAATTTTGGCTGTCACTGAGAGTGCAAAGGAAAGAGCAGAAGGTTGCAAGAAGTCTTTACAGTTCTGGGGAATTATGTAAGGAACAAAATTATCCAAAGATTCTTCCTCTATAACACTTTTGGTGTCAATGTTAAATAAGCTAAAACTAGTTAAATTGATATTACTAAGTTAATGCTTTTTTTTCTCGTACAATGCATGGATTTTAACAGACATGCTAATGTGGAATATAGCTGATCTTAATTGAATTAGAAGCTATCACATATATACAATTAGGATCACTGAGGATTGTAGTGCTAGAAAATAATTATATTTATCTCTAGCTTTATCCAGTCCATTTTATACTCATATAGCATATATGAGATAGTTTTTTGTCACTGTACTAAATAAAATTTAATTATGTCACTAAAAATTAAACATTCAATGCAAGTGAATATCTACTAAGCATTTGGATTGTGAGGCTGTTACTATTGACTTCTTTAATACATATATTTTTTGAAAACACCTTATTCCTATTTATTTCTGTTACCAGTAATTCTGTCTGCACCAAATGGCTAGCTAGATAGCACTGACTCCACAGAAAAGAGAACTTAGCCACAATAAGAGGTGAATGAAAATGTGCTGGTTAGTTTGGTCATCATAACATTGTCCATACCCTACTCCTTCATTTCATAGATAAGAAGAAAAACAAATTCTAATTTGTACTTATAGTAGCAGTATATTTCAGCTGAAACTTCTTAAATTATCTTTTCTCCCCTACATGCTCAGCTCTCCAAGGTTGGCTTCCCCCATTGCACACTCAGGAGTTTACAGCATTACCGAGGTGTCATCAACTAAATGATCATTTTAATTATTTTTTGTTTTTTGTCTTTTTTTGTTTTTTTTCTTTTTTCTTTAAATTCAATTAGCCAACATATAGTACATCATTAGTTTCAGATGTAGTGTTCAATAATTCATCAGTTGCGTATAACAACCTGTGCTCATCACATCATGTTAAATGACCATTTTTTAGATGGACAAAACTGATATTCACACAGATGAGAATGAAGATCATACTGTCACTTAGTGGCTGAACTGCTAAAACCTGTTTCTATTCTTCAGTCAAAAAGATAGGTATAGAGTTGTGTCCACACTAGGGCACAGGGCCAGGATAGGGATCAAACTCCAGTTGGAAACTACGGTAGATTTTACAGGGGATATGAAGGAGGCACCTCTCCTCTGAGAGAAAAACAATCTCCATTCTTAAAATAAGTAAATAATCACCCTTCACATTTGATTTTCACAGCATGAAATCATGAGATATAGATATAAAACTGCTTTGAAACAAAAAGTTCCATATAATCTGTATAAATATATTATTGCAATTATACAGAAAATCTTGCTAACCCCTTTTCCTCCCACACATATTTTGCCGAATTAACTTAAAAATTAAGAAAAAATGGGGCGCCTGGGTGGCTCAGTTGGTTAAGTGACTGCTTTCGGCTCAGGTCATGATCCTGGAGTCCCGGGATTGAGTTCCGCATTGGGCTCCCTGCTCAGCGGGGAGTCTGCTTCTCCCTCTGACCCTCCTCCCTCTCCTGCTCTCTGTCTCTCATTCTCTCTCTCTCAAATAAATAAATAAAATCTTTTAAAAAAAAGAAAAAGAAAAAGATGGTCGCATCTCCTCATTAACACAAGTTAGTGAGATTGAACTGTGGGCAAAACTATGAATTTAAGAATAAATAAATGACCTTGTGGTCATTACATCCAGTCACAATTATACTTCCTTGGTATTAGAGTTTTAAGGTTGCTTTCTTTCTGACTTACATTGCATTCTTATCTTTAGGAATTTCCTAATTCAGTATAGTTTGTATAACTAATTCAACTAAGCATGATGAGATTCCCTGAGTATTTCCACAATTAGATGGGAAAATGTAGATATGTTTAGGCTTATTCTTGTATATTTTTTAATTGCTTATTTTACTGACCATTCTAATCTGGCATTTCTGGATTTTATTTTATTTGAGCCTCTTTTTTATTTGCTATCATGACTTTTTACAGATTTCCAGTGACTCCATTCCAACCATTACTTGACTTTTGCCTTTGGGATATCTAGGCCCCCATCGATTTAGTTTATGTTTTTCCAATTACTTTTAGATTTATATCTACTAACCAACACCCACCACTGCCCTCTTTCATTTATCCTGACACATGTTATCAAAACGATTAGCAACATATCAAAATATACTCAAAAGGGAGAGTTAAGATGGCAGAGTAGGAGGAGGACCCTATCCTTTGCCTCATCTGTTGAACACAGCTAGGTAAATATTCAGTCACTCTGAACATCCAATAAATTGATCTGAGGACTGACAGAATGAACTGCACAACTAGAGGGAGAGAAGAGATCACATCTTGGAAGATAGTAGGTGTGGAGACATGATTTGGGGGAGAAAAGGATCTCAGGTGCTGCAGAGGGGAGGAAGCCCTGGTCACAGAAAGAGACAAGAGATAAAAACAGACAGAGAAAGGGAGAGAGAGAGCAGTACACAGGGGATCGCACAGGGAAAACACTTCCCCAAAACCATTGACTGGGAAAACTAGAGGGGCTGATTATCATGAGTTTTACAAGCAATGGACCACAAAGACTGCAGTTTAGAAGTCTGCACCATGGCTGGTGGTGAGCCTGATGGGCACTGCAATGATGCTCCTGCGGAGGACAGCAGAGTCCCAGGAGCAGATGGTGCCATTAGAGACATCCCCTGAGAGGATAGTTCCCCCTTCTTGGAGTGCATCTGGGAAAGGTGGTATTGCCTCTCAGAGGACAAAAGAGCTGGTGGGCGCCTTTGTGCTACCACACCCCTTAAGCTTAGGGGTAGAGACACCTGCCTAGGGCAGCTAACCTGGACTCAGGCCTTTTGCTGTGCTTTACTCTAAACTCAACTCCTGCATATTGGTGCAACTGCCCTTCTGGGACAAACTGGCACCAGCCCCTGTGTGGCAAGTCCCTCCCCTAGAAGGCTAGCATGGATCCTCACTGCACCAGGTCCTTAAAGCTTGGCGTTTTAGAACTCAGCCTGTGTTTATGAGATACAGCAGAGGTGCACAGTGATGCCAGGTATGCAGATGGTCCGGATATAGAAAGGGTTAAGGCAGGGATCTGAGGGACACCTGGGACACATGAAGAAAGATGATTTGATCTTCTGTGAGGGCTTTCTGCACAGTGGACAGAAGCAAAAGGCAAGGGAGAGGGCTGGTGCCATTTTTCTCCCCCACCCATCAGCATGGACTGACTTCAGTGAGCAGAACAGAGCCAACAGTGCAGGTCTGAGCCATTTACACCAAGCTATGCCCCACCTGTGCACTGCAGGTGCTTCTTTACTAGGGCAAGTGTGCCTGAGAACCAGAGCATCAGGCCCCTCCCCCAGAAGAACAGCACAAACACCCTGTGCATATAAAGTAAACTGACCATAGAGCACTGCAAAGCTTCAGTTCTAATGGAAATAGGATCAGGCCTCTTTTAACAAGCAGACCAGAACACACCTATTTAAAACTTACCACACTCTAGACAAGGTCCAAACACTCTCCATGGCAAGTAAGGAGGAACCATATAGAGAACTGACCTGAGAGAAAGGGAAGTCAAAACACAGCAGCAGAGTGCACACAGCATACATCAGAGACACTTCTTGAAGCACTGGGCCCTGGACAGTATATGACCTCTTCTTAATAAAGCCATTACTCTCAGGAGCACAAAACATGACAGGCTTTCCTAACACACAAAAGAAGACAGAGACCTAGACAAAATGCCAAGATGGAAGAATCATACTAAAAGAAGGACCAGGAAAAGTTCATGGCCAGGGAGCTAATCAAAACAGATATAAGTAATATTCCTGACCCAGAATTTAAAGCAGCAATCTTAAGGTTACTAGCTGGACTTGAGAAAAGCATAGAAGACACCAGGGAGCCCCATACTATATAAATAAAAGACCTAAAAATTAGTCAGGATGAAATAAAAAGTGCTATAACTGAAATGTGAAACTGACTGGATGTAATGACCACAAGGATGGAAGAAGCAGAGAAATGAGTAACTGATATAGAAGATAAAATTATAGAAAATAATGAAAATGAAAAAAAGAGGGAAAGCAAAGTATTGGATCACGAATGTAGACTTAGGGAACTCAGGGATTCTAGGAAGCTTAAAAACATTTAGACCCTAGGAATCCCAGAAGTAGAAGAGAGGGAAAAAGAAGTAGAAGGCTTAGTTGAGCAAATTATAGCAAAAGATTTTCCTAATCTGGGGAAGGAAACAGACATCCAAATCCAGGAGACAGAGAGAACTCCCATCAAAACTCCCATCAGAATTCCCATCAAAATCTAGAAAAGCAGGACAACACCAAGAATATCGTAGTAAAATTTGCAAATACAGAGATAAGGAAAAACTCCTAAAAGCAGCAAAAGAAAAGAAATCCCTAAATTATAAGGGAATGCAATTAAGTTACCAGGAGATCTCTCCACAGAAACTTGGCAGGCAAGAAGAAAGTGGCATGATATATTCAACACGCTGAATGGGAAAATACGCAGACAAGAATATTATATCCAAAAAGGCTGCCATTCATAATAGAAGAAGAGATAAATGTTAGGGTTAATGTAGAGCATGAAGAGGCTAAAGAGCATCCTACTGAAGAATGAATGGGTCAACCAGGAAATTAAAGAAGAATTAAAAAAATACATGGAAACCAATGAAAATGAAAACACAACTGTTCAAAATCTTTGGGATGCAGCAAAGGCAGTCCTAA
>NW_027858596.1:0-257 GCF_054177405.1 Leptonychotes weddellii
GCAATCCCAACCGACTGAGCCACCCAGGCGCCCCGCAAGCCCATCTTCTGAGCGATGCTGCTGGTGTGGAATTGAAACCTGAAGGAAACTTCCCAATGTAAGCGTACGAGACGAAGGGCTTTGTGTCGCGAACATACCTGCAGTGCTTAGCACAGTGCTTAGAGCATAGTACGTGCTCATTAAATGGGTATTAACTTAAACGCTACAGAGTAGGTGCTCAACAACTGAATACAGGCGTGTACGTATGTCTTTCCAGC
>NW_027858597.1:0-257 GCF_054177405.1 Leptonychotes weddellii
ATTGTTATGTTAATCCCCATACATTACATCATTAGTTTTAGATGTAGTGTTCCATGATTCATTGTTTGTGCATAACACCCAGTGCTCCATGCAGAACGTGCCCTCCTCAATACCCACCACCAGGCTAACCCATCCTCCCACCCCCCTCCCCTCTAGAACCCTCAGTTTGTTTTTCAGAGTCCATCATCTCTCATGGTTCATCTACCCCTCCGATTTCCCCCCCTTCATTCTTCCCCTCCTGCTATCTTCTTCTTCTT
>NW_027858598.1:0-257 GCF_054177405.1 Leptonychotes weddellii
GGTGTTCAGAGAAAATCAGTGGTCAGCCAAGTGAAGTTTCTCTCTCAGAAACTCTATCGGCTTAATGTACTTATTTACTTGTCCGTGTGAATAGACAACTTCTTGAGTGCCGCGATCACGTCTTAATTATTTTAGAATCAGCAGGGTAGAGCACAGAGCTGGGCACATCATTGGTACTTGCTCACTATGTAATGAATGGGAAAAAAAATCTCAAAGGCCACGCAGGAGAACAAACTCTCTGGCTGAGATGGCGTTGT
>NW_027858599.1:0-257 GCF_054177405.1 Leptonychotes weddellii
GGACATCTTGGCTCTTTCCACAGTTTGGCTATTGTGGACATTGCTGCTATAAACATCGGGGTGCACGTACCCCTTCGGATCCCTACTTTTGTATCTTTGGGGTAAATACCCAGTAGTGCAATTGCTGGATCGTATTTAAAAAAATGAAACTTTTTTTTAAACAAAGTTTGCAAAACACAATATTAAATTAATTTTTATCTCTGGATTCGGTTTAGTGGTGAAAGCAAGAAAATGGGATGAGAAGAGTCCTAGATTCA
>NW_027858600.1:0-257 GCF_054177405.1 Leptonychotes weddellii
AACTCAGAATCTGCTTCCCAGAGAACCAAGCCTGATGCAGAATCCCAGCCCCAGAGTATGAGATGCAACTTTTGTCTTCAGTCTTCCACATTTTAGTCTGTGCTGTGCCATCCACCTGGACTCTCATTCCCCAGTTATCCACTGGGCAAAATCCAACTCCCTCATCAAGGGCCGGTTCTAATGTCCCATTGTGTAGACACGCCCCACAGTCAGTTGCTCTTTGATTTGTGCTTCCAGAGTCCTCTGTGGTATTAAAA
>NW_027858601.1:0-257 GCF_054177405.1 Leptonychotes weddellii
CTTGGGGAATGTGAGCTAGAGGATAGTGTGTAATCTGCTGTTGTTGGATGAAGTAGTAGTCTATAGATGTCAGTTATATCCAGTTGATGGTGGTGTTTCCTTCAACTATGTCCCTATTGAACTTCTGTCTGCCAGATCTGTCCATTTCTGACAGAAGTATGTTAAATTCTCCAACTATAATAGTGGATTCAGCTATTTCCTCTTGAAATTCTACCTGTTTTTGCCTCATGTAATTTGACCCTCTCTTGTTAGATCCA
>NW_027858602.1:0-257 GCF_054177405.1 Leptonychotes weddellii
GTCTTTGAGTCCACCCCCTCCCCCCCACTTCCTCTTTCCCCTTTGCTGCCACGGCTCCGAGGGTGGCATCGTTCCTTCTTGGTAGAGCTGACCCGCTCACCAAGGCAGGAGCGTCCCTCTGGCCACAGCCGGTGCCGTGAGCTGGCAAGTTCCAGAACCGCGCTGGGGGCACTGGGTGATTAGGGCCAGCGTTTCTTTTTGGGAGGGGACATCCTCGGCTCACTTCTCACTGTCAGGGTCTCCCTGCCCCTCCTCAC
>NW_027858603.1:0-257 GCF_054177405.1 Leptonychotes weddellii
TGGCCAAATCCATACCCTCTAAACCAGCAAAGCCTTTGGCTTTTTCTATCGCTTTATTAATGTCGTCTTCAGTGATGGTGTTCCCATTACTCGCTGTCATAATACAACCATTTTGAGCCCCTTTATCTCGCAAAATACGAGTTAATTTACGGGTATCAATCTCAGCAATAGCGACAGTTTCATTACGGACTAAGTAGTCTGATAAGCTTTCAGAGTTACGAAAGTTAGAAGTTGTCATGGTGGCATCACGGATAATC
>NW_027858604.1:0-257 GCF_054177405.1 Leptonychotes weddellii
TTTTTTTTTTTTTTTTTAGGTAACAAAACCTACAAAAGGAGAATATATGGGTGAGACTTTGATAGCATGAGTTGTACCATCTGGATCACAATGCTTAAAGGATAGGCCCTGGGCATCTGCATTGCTAACAAATTTCCTAGGAAATTCTGTTACAAAACAAAATTTGAGAATCAACTACCCAGAAAAAGGGCCATTACTTCATCTTACCCAAATACCTATTTTCTCTACTCTACTTTTGGTAGGAGTGGGAGGGAAGA
>NW_027858605.1:0-257 GCF_054177405.1 Leptonychotes weddellii
TGTCTTTCCACACCATTTGGAATTGTTTTTTCAAGATGGCAAAATGAAATATGTTGGAACTGTAAGTGCAATAAAAGTCAGGTTTTCAGTTATGGAAATGAAGGTTATGAAACAGAATGTAGTAGTTTCAACATGATACCAACTGAGAAATTTCTATTTCCATCTTGGTCCAAAATCAAAATAAAATTAGGAAGCAAGAGCAGAGTACAGGAAAAGAACACCTAATTTATGATATATTCTTATCCCTTAAATATGGC
>NW_027858606.1:0-1938 GCF_054177405.1 Leptonychotes weddellii
CCCCAAGTGTGAGGCCTGGGCCGCAGCTGCCTCTGCAGAGACCCGGGTGCACGGAGCAAAGGCGGGTCTGGGGCTGTGGGGTTTACAACGGGGTGAGGGCAACAGAACCGCATCCTGCCCTCTTCTAGAAAATAAAATTTTTCTAAAATTATTTATATGAACATAGAATGGGTCTATTACCATTTTAATAAATTGACATGAAAACGTTTTTTAAATTGCTCAGTGGTGCTTTCCTACGCGCTAGGCATGGACAGGTATGACCCACGTGAACAGAGGCTCTCTGGGGTCCGCAGCGATTGTTAAGAGTGGACCTGAGACCAGTAAGTCTGGGAGTGGCTGCTGGGCAGGGCGACGCAGGGGCCGCCATGGGGGGCTCCCACCTCGGGGGCCAGGTTTAAGGGCGTCCCAGGAAACTCAGGCATCAAGACAAATAATACCTAATACAACCTTTTAAATGATCAAAATTAATACCAAAAAAACCCATGATGATGGGGAAGCGAATGTGGGGGGTAGGGTGGGGCGGGGTGTAGGCCAGGGCCCCCGAGACCATCTCCCTGAGCAGACCGACCAGCATCCTGGTTCCTCTGGCCCCACGACAGCTGGCACACCAGGGCTCCCCGCTGCGGGCTGGCAGACGTCAGGGTGGCAGGCCTGGTGTCCCCCCCCCGTGGAGGGTACGTGCCTCTCACACCCGGTCACAGACCCGCTTTGTTAGCGACGCCCTTCGGCTCTCGGAGGCCCACCCCAGAGAGCTGCTGTTCTTTCTGAGATCATAGGCTCAGGCAGCTCAGGACGGCCGGTCTCCAGCCGCTGCGCTCGCCACTCGCCCCTGACCGGGCAGTCCAGGGTGCAGGGCTGCACATCCTGGGTCCACAGATGCGGGGAGACACAGCGTGGCCACCGTGGCGCTCCCCTGGGCACCAGCCACCAGGCAGCGGCCCACATGGACCAGCTCACACACAAACCCGCGGACGCACGACACCGGGGACAGGGCTGTGGAGGCGGGAGGGAGGGGAATCGAGGCATCCTCGTCCTCCGGAAGCTGGCAACGGGCCGTGTGCTTGCCTCTGCATCTTTGCTCACATTTCCAGGGACAGGAGGCAAGAGAGAAACTTCTAGGGGCGCCTGGGTGGCTCAGTCGTTAAGCGTCTGCCTTCGGCTCAGGTCATGATCCCAGGGTCCTGGGATCGAGTCCCGCATCCGGCTCCCTGCTTGGCGGGAAGCCTGTTTCTCCCTCTCCCACTCCCCCTGCTTGCGTTCCCTCTCTAGCTGTCTCTCTCTCTCTGTCATATAAATAAAATAAAATCTTTAAAAAAAAAAGAGAGAAAATTCTAGATCCCCCCAACACACACTCTCTGTCCTGAGAACCTGGCACCGGTGTTTTGTTCTCCTTTCTAAGGCAGACTCTGGAAGGCCAGCCTCCAGTGAGATGGGAGGGCCAGCCCAGAAACCGTGGCTGCCCTGGGGGGGTCGGGCGGCCCATCTGGAGGTGTCGTGGCTGTCTATCCACGTGTGGGTGTGACAGTAGTGGAAGTGTAGACACTTAGGGGCTCACACTGGTGGTGCATCCACTTGGCAAACTTGGGACGGTAACGTGAGTTAGGGACCAGCTTACGGAGGGGAAACTGAGGCTGGCAGGGGCAGGCACTGTGTGCGAGGTCTCAGCACTGGTAAGTGACTGAGCGGGCACAACCCACTGGTCCACATCACGACGCGGCAAGGCTGCAGAGCAAACCCCGGGCCAGAGGCTGCCGTGCTGCCACGGGCCAGCAGCCTGCCCGCAGGAGGCTGGAAGGACACAGCCAGGGTGAGGAGAAGCACGGACAGGGGGCGGCCGGGCGGGTGGCAGGACAGTCTCGGGCCGTGATGGGCGGGGGCAGCGGTCCTCGGGCACCTGTCCCAAGGGTGTGCTCAGCCCTGGCCGCCGCAGGGCTGCCC
>NW_027858607.1:0-257 GCF_054177405.1 Leptonychotes weddellii
AAAAATTACATACATCTCGGGATGCCTGGGTCGCTCAGTTGGTTAAGCAACTGCCTTCGGCTCAGGTTACGATCCCAGGGTCCTGGGATGGAGCCTCACATCAGGCTTCTTGCTCAGCGGGGAGCCTGCTTCTCCTTCTGCCTCTCTCTCTCCCCTTCCCCCCACTTGTGCTCTCTCTGTCTCTGTCCCTCAAATAAATAGATAACATCTTTTAAGAAACAAAAACAAACAAACAAAAAATGAACCACTTGCAGAAA
>NW_027858608.1:0-257 GCF_054177405.1 Leptonychotes weddellii
AAGTCTCTCCCCAAAAGCCACATTTTACAGGGTACCTACACACAACCCAAATATTCCCCTGCTTTGGATCAGGATGCTAAACCCTTGGAGCATCCTGTAGCCTTCCTTACTCCCCAGTCTATGCTCTTCCATTTTATCTGCTTCTTTTTTTTTAAAATTTTTTATTGTTATGTTAATCACCATACATTACATCATTAGTTTTTTATGTACTGTTCCATGATTCATTGTTTGTGCATAACACTCAGTGCTCCATGCAG
>NW_027858609.1:0-257 GCF_054177405.1 Leptonychotes weddellii
TGAATAGAAGTTTAATTTAGTCTCATTTGTAATTAGTTTCCTTGAACTTCCATACCCGTTTTTTTTTTTAAAGATTTTATTTATTGAGAGAGAGAGAGAGTGAGAGAGATCACAGAGGGAGAGGTAAAAGGAGAAGCAGATTTGCTGCTGAGCAGGGAACCTGATGCAGGGCTTGATCCTAGGACCCTGAGATCATGCACGTATATTAAACTCCTTGGTTGAAGTTGCAAGTACTTAAGTTAGCTTCTGTAAAACAC
>NW_027858610.1:0-257 GCF_054177405.1 Leptonychotes weddellii
TGGCTTTAAACAAAACAAAAGGAACGTGTTGCACATACATTTTAAGAATGAAAGAGAAGGGCGCCTGGGTGGCTCAGTTGGTTAAGCGACTGCCTTCGGCTCAGGTCATGATCCTGGAGTCCCTGGATCAAGTCCCGCATCGGGCTCCCTGCTCGGCAGGGAGTCTGCTTCTCCCTCTGACCCTCCCGACCCTACCCCCTCTCATGTGCTCTCTCTCTCAGTCTCTCTCTCTCAAATAAATAAATAAAAATCTTTAA
>NW_027858611.1:0-257 GCF_054177405.1 Leptonychotes weddellii
CACAAAAAAGATATGAGCCCTGCCATTAGGGACCTCACAACATAGTAGATGAGGAGGGGAAAAAAAAAAGGTGAATGTTATCTTTAAAGCAACTTGGAATGATATAAGTAGATACAAGTAGAATTTTAAACAACATGTGGAGAGTCAAGAGGAAAAAATAAACAGGCTAGTGTTTAGTGGAAAAACATGATTCCAGGAGAAAACTCTGAGGTCATTCTTATTTCAAATACCCTTGCCATTTCAGTTTTCTAACCGGT
>NW_027858612.1:0-257 GCF_054177405.1 Leptonychotes weddellii
AGGGGGGAAACTGTGTTTGAAAAACTCCATCTGCCCCACATGAAACTCTAAGGGCTGGATCTATAGAGTCTCTTAGGATTGAACACTCATAAGTCATGGCTTCTCTGTGAGACAAGAAAGAATAGGGGCTGAGCTGTGGACACAGAGTCAGACAAGGGAGAGAGGTGCAGACATGGTACATGGGGTATGAGGAGACTCTGCAGGAGTCCTGGCAGCCCTGAAGCTTTTTCCCTGTGTGAGCACTGGGAAGAATGATT
>NW_027858613.1:0-257 GCF_054177405.1 Leptonychotes weddellii
TGAATGCAGGCATTTCTCCCATGTCTGCTGCGTCTAGCCACCATCCCTGTCCTGGCCTGGATCACTGCACACGTGTCCCTGCCCACATCCCTCCCAGTCCTTCCTCTGCAGCCCAGGTGGATGGGTTTCCCTCTTCATGCCAATCCAATCGTGTCACTTTTCTCCATCATCCTGTTGAAAAGGAAACCATAAAAAAAAAGATTCTTTTTTTTAAATTTTTTTATTGTTATGTTAATCCCCATACATTACATCATTAG
>NW_027858614.1:0-257 GCF_054177405.1 Leptonychotes weddellii
TCTACATGAGCAAAGATTAGAGCATAAAAAATGAAATAGAGGACGGAAAAACAACAGAAAAAATGAACAAAACTAAGAGTTGGTTCTTCGAAAGATTAATAAAATTGACAAAACTTTAACTACACAAACCATGAAAAAAAGAGAGGACCAAAACCAGTGAAATTATAAATTAAAGAGGAGATTAAGAATTCCTCATATCAGTGGAATTTTTAATCTCAGGAACAAACTGAGGGTTGCTGGAATGGTGGGGGGTGGGA
>NW_027858615.1:0-257 GCF_054177405.1 Leptonychotes weddellii
ACTTCTGTCACCTTCTGTTTCCTCATGTATAAGGATTTGTAGGCTGTATGTAAAGTTCCTCAGTAAATGTTGGCCTTTCCTGGCCTTGGGAGGGACCCTGTATGACCTCCACATCAGGCTACCGAGGGACCCAAGATGGCACTGGGGAGACCAGTGGCAAAACACTTCTGCAGAAGGAAGCAGCTATTGGAAGCAGGAGATGGCCATCAGGCTGGGAAGACTTGGTTCCCTGGATTCTCCTTCTCTGTCTACTCTCT
>NW_027858616.1:0-257 GCF_054177405.1 Leptonychotes weddellii
TCTCAAGGCAACTCTGTGCTGAGCATGCAGCCCAATGTGGGGCTCGATTTCATGACCCTGCAGACCCCGATCACAACCTGAGCTGAAACCAAGAGTCAGATGCTCAACCAACTGCACCACCCAGATGCCCCTGTTCAACTTTTTAAACTCATGTCCAATTAGAGGAATTTGAAGGAAGGGGCAAAAGTGTCAAATAACAACATTTTTAAAATTTTACTATTGTTATTCCAGGTTTGTACTTGTTTTAGAGTAAAACA
>NW_027858617.1:0-1938 GCF_054177405.1 Leptonychotes weddellii
AAATGCCCGAGGCAATGACCTGCGCCTCCCTTTTGATATGCCGACGTTCAGAAAAGATGCAATAAGCAGAATCTGAGAAAAAGTCGTGTTATTATATAAAAGCAAAGCACCGGGAGGTATCTTGTGCGTGTGTGTGCGCGCGCTCGCGCGCGCGCCTCAACCTAGGTCTGCAGCCTCTTCAGCCTTGTCCTGCTCAGCAACCCAGGCTCCCAGGCCGCTGCCTGGAAAAATCCTGCTCAGACTTTGGGTTCAGCTTAAAAGTCCCTCCTCTGTGGGATTTCCCCAATCCCTCCAGCCCTTCCCACAGGAAGAATAAATGGTTCCTTTTCAATACCCTCGCTGTGAAAGCACTTCTAACAGTCTCAACTGAGGGGGACGCACTTTTCTTATTTCCGTGTTTCCAGGGTCTAGCCTTGTGTCCGCTACCGAATAGGTGTTCAATAAAGGATTAGTCAGTGAATGCACTTTGAAGAAATAACTTTTAAAAAGTTGGTAAAAAGGATTTAAGGGCGGGATGTAGCGGCTAAAAAAGCCTTGCACACGGGCATTAGCAGTCACTAACCAGGGCAGTTCTGGCCGCCAGACGCATCTTTCCAGCTCTGGGTACCCGGCGACCACGACGGCGAATCCCGCGGGAAGGGCCGCCCCAGGGGCGTGGCTTGAGAGCGGGGGGCGTGGTACGGCCCGCGGGGGTTTCCGCGCTGGGGGCGCGTCCGGCGGGGGCGCAGGAGGGGCTTCCGCCGCGAGGGGGCGGGGCTGGCGCGCCGAGTCCTCTGACGGCCCCAGCCAGGGAATTTCAATTTGAAACCTAGCGGAGGGAGGAGGCGGGCGCCGCGGCCCGGCTGCTGGGGCTGGAGCCGGACCAGTCCCCGCGGCGAGCGAGTCCCTGGAGGTGCAGTGTCTGGGTAAGGAGGCTTGCGGGGCTGCGGAATGGCGGGCCTGGGTCGGGGGAGCCCGGGCCGAGCGGCCAGTCCCTGCTGAGCTGCAGGAGCGGCTCGGATTTTTCCTCTGGCTGCAGCTGGGAAGCTGATCCCTGGCAGGAAGCGGTGGCGGGACGGTCCCACCGTGGGGGAGGGCGACCGGCTTTGGGATTTTCTGCCGCTCCCTCTCTCCTCTCCTCCCCCTCTCTGCCGGACCCCGTTCCCGCCCGGAGGTCCGGGTCCTGTTGCTCTAGGCCGGATTCCCGCTTCCCCGCTCACTGCGGTCCCCCCATCTCCCTTCCCGGGAGTCGGGGCCACGTCTGGTCTGAGCCGGGAGAGGTAGGGGCATGGTGAGGGCTGCGCCGGCCCCGCCGAGGTGCCCGTGGGCTCAGGGTCGCGCGCCCGGGGCCCCGCGGAGAGGCTGGAGGAGGAATCCGGCTCCATCCCGGGCGCGGGCCGCGGCGCGCGAGCCGAGCCCAGCGTGGAGCACAACTCGGGGGCTCCGGGGAGGCGGAGGCGGCGTTCTTCATGAGGATGGTTTGGGGAGAGGAAACGCGGACGGGGACGCCGCGCCTCCCCGGGCGGGCCGCGCGCGTGGGCTCTGCAAGGAGCTGGGCGAGCGGGGCGCGTCGGCTCCACCGGCCTCGCCGAGCCGTTCCGCGCGGCATGAGCCCGCGCGCGCCCGGGTCGCCGGCGTCCCAGAGGACGCCCGCGGCCCGGGCCGCTGCGGAGAGCGGCGCACTCTTGCGCTCTGCTCCCTACAACTGCGACACCCAGGCCATCTCTGCCCCGATGGCTCGTTTGCCTCCTCTGGGGCGGGGGGCAGAGGGTTGGGAACGGTTTTAGGTGAGCTGCAGGGGGAGAGAAGAGAAGAACGGAACCAAACGAGACGCTGCCCCCCCCACCCCCCCCAGCCGCCGGGATGTCTGCGGGGGCGTCGTCGGTCCTTACACTTTCCAAAATCGCTCACCTCCTCCGAGGTCAGGGTTTTTTGGTGAGATTAGAAGAGCTCTCGCCT
>NW_027858618.1:0-257 GCF_054177405.1 Leptonychotes weddellii
ACTCTGCTGGATCCTGAGTCAGTCACCTGATTTCACGAGGGACATATGCTTCCAGACTGAGTCTCAGCAGTCCTGGTTCTGCTCACTGGCACAGTCTGAGCATTGACTAAGTGCTGCATCTTGGAAACCTGCTCTGAAGAGTCTACTTGGAGTAACAATAGTTCGGAGTACCTCCTCCAGTCTGGCCGCGCCGCCCCCCCAAGCTCTGAGACTGTGTTTCTCTTTTGAAGATACAAATTCTGAACAGTAGCTTTTGG
>NW_027858619.1:0-257 GCF_054177405.1 Leptonychotes weddellii
CTTGCCGTTGATGGATAGAACCTCATTGCCCTTCTGAATAGTTCCCTCCTGGGAGGCTAGCCCGTTGGGGAACACTCTGTGGACCTGAACAAACCAAAGGAAGTCAAGACCCAGGAATCACCCGGCGTCAGATCCAGATTCTTGCTGGAGGACGATCCGGACCAGTTAGTCAAACCTAGCCACCCAGAGCGGAGATCGCCAGCAATAATGGCCAGACTGGTCCTCAGAACCCTTCCTAACACAATGCCCTAGCCACC
>NW_027858620.1:0-257 GCF_054177405.1 Leptonychotes weddellii
CCCCCTCTGGTTAGAGTCATAAGAGTTCCTTGTATATCTTAATTATAAACTTCTTATCAGTTACAAGATCTGCAAATATTTTCTCATCCCAAATGCTTTTTCATTTTGATGGTCTTTTCCTGTGTAGAAAGTTTTTTAATTTGAGGTAGTCCCATTTTGCTTTTTGATGCTTGTGCTTTTGCTATTGTGCCTAGGAAATCACGCTGCAACCAATGTCAGAGGGCTTTATCCTTATATTTTCTCACAGAAGTTTTATA
>NW_027858621.1:0-257 GCF_054177405.1 Leptonychotes weddellii
GGATGCTGGGTGGCTCCCCAGCAGGTGCACGGTTCCAAGGGTCAACAGCCGATGCCCCGACAACCCTCTGTTCCCACACAGCCGCTCTGTTCCTCACCTTCAGTACAGCATTCAGTCAGTTACAGGAGAGAGTCAAAATTTTACTATAAAATAGCCTTGTGTTCAAGGATTTTGCCCAACGTAGGCTCAAGTGTTCTGAGCACATTGAAGGTGGGCCAGGCTAAGCTCTGATGTTCGGGAGGCTGGGTGTGTTCAGT
>NW_027858622.1:0-257 GCF_054177405.1 Leptonychotes weddellii
AAATGAGGTTAAAAAACTAAAGTAAAAAACCTTGACCCAGAAATCTTAATATATTCTCAGGAAATAATTTATGTGCCAAAATATGAATGTACAAAGATCTTCATCATATTATAGCACAACATTGGAAACAAGGACTGATTAAACAAATTAAGGACCAGTTGAATAAATTATAGTGCATCATGTAATAGACTGTTCAGAAGCCATTAAAAAGGATGCTGCAGAAATGTTTCTAATTACATAGAATAATGCTTACAATA
>NW_027858623.1:0-257 GCF_054177405.1 Leptonychotes weddellii
GTAAGGCTCACGGGCAGCAGTGGGCTGGGTCAGCACGGCCCGTGAGGTCAGTGTGCTAAGAACAAGGGCCCCAGTCACATCCCAACCAGCTTGGCCCCGGGGTGGGGTGGGGGAGTGGACTGCTCCTGAGGTTGCAATTGGTCCTGCTGGGAGTAAACAGGCAATTCCTGCTCTTCAGGCAGGGAGGGGTGGTGAGGACGGGGCTGAGGACCAAAGGAGAAAGGCGGACTGGGTCCTGGGGGGACCTGGGAGCGGCC
>NW_027858624.1:0-257 GCF_054177405.1 Leptonychotes weddellii
ATCAGACTCCATGCTCAGCGTGGAGTCCACTTGAGACTCTCTCTCCCTTGCTTTGCCTCTCCCTCCACCCATGTGCTCTCTCTCTCTGTAAAATAAATAAAATTTAAAAAAAAGAAAAATACAAACTACCAAAATTCATTTAAAAAAATAGATTCTCTGTATCTATTAAAGAAATTGAGTTTGTAGTTAAAAACCTTCTTACAAACTCCAGTTCAAATGGTTTCACTGGTGGAGTCTTTTTTTTTTTTTTTTTTAAG
>NW_027858625.1:0-257 GCF_054177405.1 Leptonychotes weddellii
AGAAAAGCAGTCAATCACTCCCATCTCCCCAGTCTCCAGCCACACTCCGTGCTCACCTGGCCTGGCACACGACCCCGTCTGGAGTCTCCAAATCCAGCAGATCCCTGCGGTGCGCTCCCACACCATTCCTCCCAGGGGAGGAAGGGAAGTCTCCCCGGATCCTCTGATTGTTGGGTCCCTGCTGAAAGAGCAGTGGCCCAACAGTGCCACAGATCACAGTTTATGGCAACCCCGTGTTGAGAGCCCACTTCTTGGCT
>NW_027858626.1:0-257 GCF_054177405.1 Leptonychotes weddellii
CGACCGGGCCATCAAACCGAGCCCTGAGCCAGACCTTGCACGCCTCCCACCGTTTCCCTGCCGGAAGAGGGACTTGGGTCTGAGACCCTCCCCAGGGGAGGCTGCCAGGCTGACTGCGGCTCTGGGACCCCCACGTGGACAAAGCCTCCCGAGGCGCCCCCAGGACCACGAGCCGGGCTCACCTTTCTCCCCGCGTACTCCTTTCTCCCCTCGGTCTCCTGGAGAAGAGACAGGAGGATGGGCCCCCCGATGCAGGG
>NW_027858627.1:0-257 GCF_054177405.1 Leptonychotes weddellii
AAATGTCCATGTTTTAAATCATGTCATTGTTAAGTGGCATATAGCTAAAACAGATTTAAAAAAAAAAAAAGCCTAAACAATTGCTTCATTAGAACCATTTAGTAAAAATTGCCAATCAGTTAAAAATAAAGAATTTATGCATGCATTCCAACCAGAGTCCCATGCTTTTGGCTTTGTAGTAGAAAATACTATAGTTAGTGGAATCCTGGTTCATTTTCCAACTGACTGGGTAAACTGGGGCTGTCGTTTTCTAAGCA
>NW_027858628.1:0-1938 GCF_054177405.1 Leptonychotes weddellii
AATTCTCACATAAACAGTGCTGAGTTTGGCTTATAGGCTGCCAAAATACCAGTAAGTATATGCAAATATAAGCCCTTGGGTTTTACTTAAAATTCTTTCAAAACATTTTCTATATAAGATAGAGTCTACCTTAAGGTTTAACATACAACCACTAGCCTTTAAAACTACATTTGGCAAAAGGCCAAGAAGCAACAGTGGTCCTCATTATTACTTACTATATAATATACATTACTTTTTTTCACAGTAGACTATAACGCCTTCACCTCTTTAAAAAGAAACAAGCCCTATGCATGTGCACACAACATAAACATAAACTGAACAAGTATTCCTTGTCAGAGTACTGTCCAAACTGATTATCCTTACTCTTCACCTCCTGCCCTGCCCACACACACCTGATACCATGAGAACATCAAGGCAGTGTGATGAACAGCACGACCTCTGGGATCAGACAGACTTTGAGTTTGAATCTTGTTTCCATCATTAATTTGTATGTCTTTAGACAAGTTACATAATCCCTCAAAGATTTATTCTTATTTTTTTAATAATGCACTTTTTTATTATGTTAATCATCATACATTACATCATTAGTTTTTGATGTAGTGTTCCATGATTCATTGTTTGCGTATAACACCCAGTGCTCCATGCAGAACATGCCCTCTTTAATACCCACCACCAGGCTAACCCATCCTCCCACCCCCCTCCCCTCTAGAACCTTAAGTTTGTTTTTCAGAGTCCATCGTCTCTCATGGTTCGTCTACCCCTCCAATTTCCCCCCTTCATTCTTCCCCTCCTGCTATCTTCTATTTTTTTTTTTAACATATACTGTATTGTTTCAGAGGTACAGATTTGTGATTCAACAGTCTTGCACAATTCATAGCACTCACCATAGCGCATACCCTCCCCAATGTCTATCACACAGCCACCCCATCCCTCCCACCGCCCACCACTCCAGCTACCCTCATTTTGTTTCCTGAGATTAAGAATTCCTCATATCAGTGAGGTCATATGATACATGTCTTTCTCTGATTCATTTATCTCGCTCAGCATAACACCCTCCAGTTTCATCCACGTTGTTGCAAATGGCAAGATTTCATTCCTTTTGATGGCTGCGTAATATTCCATTGTCTGTGTGTGTGTGTGTGTGTGTGTGTGTCTGTGTGTGTACCACATCTTCTTTATCAATTCATCTGTTGATGGACATCTTGGCTCTTTCCACAGTTTGGCTATTGTGGACATTGATGCTATAAACATCGGCATACACGTACCCCTTCGGATCCCTACATTTGTATCTTTGGGGTAAATACCCAGTAGTGCAATTAATGGATCGTATGGTAGCTCTACTTTCAACTTTTTGAGGAACCTCCATACTGTTTTCCAGAGTGGCTGCACCAGCTTGCATTCCCACCAACAGTGTAGGAGGGTTCCCTTTCTCCACATGCCCGCCAATATCTGTTGTTTCCTGACTTGTTAATTTTAGCCATTCTGACTGGTATGAGGTGATATATCTCAGTGAGGTTTTGATTTGGATTTCCCCGATGCTGAGCGTGTTGAACACTTTTTCATGTGTCTGTTGGCCATTTAGATGTCTTCTTTGGAAAAATGTCTGTTCATGTCTTCTGCCCGTTTCTTGATTGGATCATTTGTTCTTTGGGTGTTGAGTTTAATAAGTTCTTTATAGATTTTGGATACTAGCCCTTTATCTGATATGTCATTTGCAAATATCTTCTCCCATTCTGTCGGCTGTCTTTTGGTTTTGTAGACTGTTTCTTTTGCTGTGCAAAGGCTTTTTATCTTGATGAAGTCCCAATAGTTCATTTTTGCCCTTGCTTCCCTTGCCTTTGGCGATGTTTCTAGGAAGAAGTTGCTGCGGCTGAGGTCGAAGACGTTGTTGCCTGTGTTCTCCTCTAGGATTTTGATGGACTCCTGTCTCACATTTAG
>NW_027858629.1:0-257 GCF_054177405.1 Leptonychotes weddellii
AATTTTATTTTATTATGTTATGTTAGTCACCATACATTACATCATTAGTTTTTGATGTAGTGTTCCATGATTCATTGTTTGCATATAATACCCAGTGCTCCATTCAATTTGTGCCCTCCTTAATACCCATCACTGTGCTAACCCATCCCCCCATCCCACTCCCCTCTAAAACTCTCAGTTTGTTTCTCAGAGTCCATAGTCTCTCATGGTTCGTCTCCCCCTCCGATTCCCCCCCTTCATTTTTCCCTTCCTACTAT
>NW_027858630.1:0-257 GCF_054177405.1 Leptonychotes weddellii
AGCAGAGGCCCTCTTTGTATCTCAAGTATTAATGACTCTTTAAATATAGCTGGAAAGTTAGGCTAATTCAGGTTTGTAGATGCAAAAATGGGATAGCCGAGTGGGGAGAGGGGCTGCTCTTGGAGACTCAGAGAGCTGGGAAAGGCCTCAAGAGACCCTCTGGCCTGGCCCTTTCAGTCAGGGACACCTGCTTCACCTGAACGGATGCTGTCCCTTCTCTTTTTAAAGGTCCTCAGCTAAAGGGACTCCTAGTTTTC
>NW_027858631.1:0-257 GCF_054177405.1 Leptonychotes weddellii
ATGGCTTGCAGGCCCACTGCCCTCCCCCAGCATCCCCCCGAGCTGTGCCAAGCTCCGTGGGGCTTAGGCAGTGCTAAAACCTGGGGGGAGGGGAAGGGCACCATCAATTAATTGTCACCTGGGTTACCACTGGGACATCCATCCATCACTCCTATTTGTGGGCCCCTTCAGGCCCAGTGGCTTAATATCCTATGCCCTGTTTAGGGCATTCAAGTCTTTTCTGAGGCAGCCTCTGTTCCCAATTTACCTGGGACAGT
>NW_027858632.1:0-257 GCF_054177405.1 Leptonychotes weddellii
GAAGGGGCCTGCAAATATTTTAAAATCCGGGGGCTACTAAGAGAGAAAGATCTTTGCCCCCTTTTTTTTTCGCTTTTTCATTCAAGTCTAGCCTATCAGAAAATATAATTCTACCACTAGCACTGGATAAAGAAGATGTGGTATATATATACAATGGAATATTATGCAGCCATCAAAAGGAATGAGATCTTGCCATTTGCAACGACGTGGATGGAACTGGAGGGTATTATGTTGAGTGAAATAAGTCAAACAGAGAA
>NW_027858633.1:0-257 GCF_054177405.1 Leptonychotes weddellii
TATCACCTTTATAATCATAAAAGTAACAACTCTTTTTACCCCGGAACAACAGCAGGCCGGGGAAAAGACCCCACCTGAATCAAATTGCTGGTCATTAAGCACTGGCAAGAACCATACCTAGGTATCCTATTTATTTATTTGTGTATATAAATATTTATTTTTAAGCTTGTCCTAGATGAATTTTCTATTTGATTCTTCTTTTTTTTTTTTTTTAAGATTTTATTTATTTATTTGAGAGAGAGAGAATGAGAGACAGA
>NW_027858634.1:0-257 GCF_054177405.1 Leptonychotes weddellii
AGGAGGCTCCATCCCAGGACCCTGGGATCATGACCTGAGCCAAAGGCAGATGCTTAACGACTGAGCCACCCAGGTGCCCCGAAAACTTCTTTTTTTTAAACAGAAATGATCACAGCTAACTATTTTTGAAAGTAAAACAAAAGAGTATTCTTAGATATTTAAATGCTCTATTTACCCACTATTCTTTAAAAAAAAAAAAAGGCTGTAATGATCTTAAATATTTTTCCTTTCACAGATGACTGTTCATTCTTTACACA
>NW_027858635.1:0-257 GCF_054177405.1 Leptonychotes weddellii
ATACAGTATTTGTCTTTCTCTGTGCCTGGCCTATTTCACTTAGTACAATGCCTGCAGATTTCATCCGTGTTGTAGCCTGTGTCAGACTCTCCTTCCTTTTTAAGGCTGAATGGTATTCCGCTGTAGACACACACCACATTTTCTTTATCCATTCATCCTTTGATGGACATTTGGGCTGCTTCCACCTCTTGGCTATTGTGAGTAAGGCTGCAATGAACATGGGTGGGCAACTGGCTCTCTCTTATACTAGAGGTACA
>NW_027858636.1:0-257 GCF_054177405.1 Leptonychotes weddellii
TGTAATGCTTCTACCTTTGTTCTGTTTCCTAATATCACTTTGGCTCTTCTGGGCCTTTTTACATAATCATAGAGAAGACAAATTTTACAAATAAAATATGTAAAAAAATGTGCACAAAAATAAAACCTCTATCCAATCCTGGTTTTAAAATGTCTCTGGTTAAAGATGTCCATTGACAGATGAATGGATAAAGAAGATGAGGTATATATATATACAATGGAATATTATGCAGCCATCAAAAGGAATGAGATCTTGCC
>NW_027858637.1:0-257 GCF_054177405.1 Leptonychotes weddellii
CACACACACACACACACCACACCCCTCTACACACATTTCCTACATACACACCACATGCACACATACCACTTACACACACACACACCCCACATACCCCCTCCACCCACATCTCCTGCACAAACACATACACACACACCACACACACCCCCTCCACGTACACCTCTACACACACACCACACACACACACACACCACACACACCCTCCACACACACCCCTTCCACACACCCCACCCCAGACACACCACACATACACCCCC
>NW_027858638.1:0-257 GCF_054177405.1 Leptonychotes weddellii
CCTTAAATCTAAGGTTGTTGAAGGCAGAAGGTCTCATTTTCTGTAACGTCCTGCTGAATAGGGGCGTAGAGATGTCCCTACCTAGGGGAGTTACGAAAGGGGAGGCAGCTGAATCTAAGGCTGACAGGAAGTCAGGAAATCTCTCTGTGGGTGGTAAGAATCATCTGTTGATGTGAGGTCATTGTAGGGACGGAGTCTCACACTAAGTGGAGAGATACTGTAGATGTGGGCAGATTCCTCTTCTTGAGGTCCCCAAT
>NW_027858639.1:0-1938 GCF_054177405.1 Leptonychotes weddellii
AAAATCACCAGGTATTAATTAGTTATTATCTATTACTTTTAAAACTACTCTTGAACTTAGCCCAGGCCTTTTTGGGCTTAGCAGAACATCTTATGAACAGGACCTGTGACGATCAGGAGATCAGCACTACCGTTATTACACTATGTGGTACCTAGTGGTTCCCTTTTAATTAAAATTCAACCTTGTAGGGCGCCTGGGTGGCTCAGTCGTTAAGCGTCTGCCTTCGGCTCGGGTCATGATCCCAGGGTCCTGGGATCGAGCCCGACATCGGGCTCTCTGCTCGGTGGGGAGCCTGCTTCTCCCTCTCCCACTCCCCCTGCTTGTGTTCCCTCTCTCGCTGTGTTTCTCTCTGTCAAATAAATAAATAAAATCTTTAAAAAAAAAAAAAAATTCAACCTTGTAAATAGTGTTCAGAAGTCACCCAACCCATAAAATTTCGACTAGACTACAAGTCTGCATTCAGCGACCACCTGCTCGACCTCTTCCCCTATCACCTAGATGAGAGAAAGCAAGCCTAGAAGGGAAATAAAGTCTGACCTCCTCCCAGAACAACATCCGAGGAGGAAAGAAAAACATTCCCCCAAACTGCAAGAGAAGTATATACACTACTGGCAATTTTCCCCACCCTGGCACCCCGTTTTCACCAGTTTCATTAGCATGGTTCAGGCCCTGAATTCATGCCTACTTATTTTCCTGGCTATCGTTTGAACGTTTTGTTTTCGCAACTGGGCAACATTATGAATATGTAGCAGCCATTGCCCAACACTCTCAAAGCCTGGCTTTTCTAGCCAAGACTTTAAGAACAAGGCTCCGGCATGAGGGAAGATGGACTCAGATAAGCACCCAGGTCTTCAATCCGTCTGGGACTTTCCCCATTTGATGCCTCTGCTCCAAACCAGGCACATCACTGAGTTTGCATTTAAACGAGAGAGAGAGAGAGAGAGTCTTTAGAAGTCAAAAGCGAAGTGAAAAACTGAGCAACTAGTCTGACACTTCATGCTGACATTTCACCAAATTGCTCAACTTTGTCTATTCTGCCTTGGCTGGGCGGACTTTTGTTGATTGAAGGTGAAGTGGCATAGCTTTTGCCCAAATAATTTTTGCAACGCATAGAGGCCAATTCCTAAGCAAGCCACCCTGAAAATCAATACACTAACTGCATGCTGACTGGAAAATTTACTTATTCAACAAAACATGCATCACCTTTGGCTCTTTTTTTAAAAAAAAAAAAAAGTTTTCCCTGAGTGATATTCTCTAAACCTCTACAACATCAATGACAACTAAAGATCATTTATTCAGTTTACATACGGGACTTTTTCCTACTTTGCTTTATAATTAAGAAATATAAATGTGCGTGGGGGGAATTTCTGCTGGAGTGCTGAAGTTTCCACTATGTCAGAAACAATAAGTTCTTTCCTTCCTAATGGAGGAAAATAAACACCATATTCTGAAATTTCTTTTGGAAAAGGTATACCACCATCAATGACAGATCTACTAACTGTCACATCACACATTCTATTCATTCAAACGGGGACACTCCTCTTAAGTGAGAACTGTGATTTCTGTAATAATTTCTCCTTAAAGTCAACGCTTCCATGTATGATCTCAGGCAGAATGGCTTCTTATAAAGGATCTGATATAGAAAACCAGCAATCCTGGAGTGTCCACAATTCGTTAAATTTGTCTTCTTCATAATAGCTATTTATACACCTTAACGAGTTTAAGTGTGTGCTTCATTTAAATCACAGAAATGACTCTACAGATCTGTGTGTGTTACCGCATTTTGCCGCAGGCATTGCTGACTGACCCAACTGCTACATCAAGTTGCTTTCTCTCTTCATTTTTACCTCGAGTATTTATAGGTCTGGCAATTTACAGAAGTTCACGACACAACTTCAAAAAGTCATAGTTCTAATTTCTAAAGGAGATGTTTTCCAG
>NW_027858640.1:0-257 GCF_054177405.1 Leptonychotes weddellii
TATATACCTATTTGCTGCACAATTACTCATATTTGGTTGAAGACTAAGAAAAATCTCCTAGGTTTCTGTCTGCTTTATGAGGGTCAATTTATTAAAAAAAAATTATCAAAGATATCTAGAATTCAATCAGATATCATTACAACAGCCATTAGGAGTTGAGTGATCCTATGGGACAAGAAGATATAAAAAGAAAGAAGGATTCTGCTAAGTTCTAAGGTCTTTAGATTTAGGCAGGAAGACATACAGATAATTAAAAT
>NW_027858641.1:0-257 GCF_054177405.1 Leptonychotes weddellii
AATACATTATATGTTAAAAAAAAAAAAGGAAGAAGAAGATAGCAGGAGGGGAAGAATGAGGGGGGGAAATCGGAGGGGGATATAAACCATGAGAGACTATGGACTCTGAAAAACAAACTGAGGGTTCTAGAGGGGAGGTGAGTGGGAGGATGGGTTAGCCTGGTGATGGGTATTAAAGAAGGCAGGTTCTGCATGGAGCACTGGTTGTTGTACGCAAACAATGACTCATGGAACACTACATCAAAAACTAATGATGT
>NW_027858642.1:0-257 GCF_054177405.1 Leptonychotes weddellii
TTAGGAAAAAACCCCATTTCCAAGTCAATAATAGTGGGCTCTGGGATGATTCATGAAGAGTTGAACTGAAAGATTGCCAAAAGTGGGCCAGTCCCAGAGTAGATAGGGCTTGTAACTTTTATGCTACAATTGGCACAAGACACATTGGTAATAAAGGGTGTGTGTGTGTGTGTGTGTGTGTGTGTGTGTGTGTGTGTGTAGAGAAGTCTGTCTCTGAAGATTGTGTATGAGCATTGAGGCCAAGGGGAAAAATAATG
>NW_027858643.1:0-257 GCF_054177405.1 Leptonychotes weddellii
TATATACCTATTTGCTGCACAATTACTCATATTTGGTTGAAGACTAAGAAAAATCTCCTAGGTTTCTGTCTGCTTTATGAGGGTCAATTTATTAAAAAAAAATTATCAAAGATATCTAGAATTCAATCAGATATCATTACAACAGCCATTAGGAGTCGAGTGATCCTATGGGACAAGAAGATATAAAAAGAAAGAAGGATTCTGCTAAGTTCTAAGGTCTTTAGATTTAGGCAGGAAGACATACAGATAATTAAAAT
>NW_027858644.1:0-257 GCF_054177405.1 Leptonychotes weddellii
GTCAGTTGAGTGCTGGCTCTAAGACTCTTTTAACAAAGATCCTATTCTAATTTAGGACAGGTTCACTGATTTCTATTTGAAAGGACTCACCCGTAACTAAGATGGAACTTGCCCAATTCCAAGGTGATAGAGTGTTGCAGCTTAGAACTTGGGCTCTATGGATAAAGAAGACGTGGTGTGTGTGTGTGTGTGTGTGTGTATATATATATATATATATAATGGAATATTATGCAGCCATCAAAAAGAATGAAATCTTG
>NW_027858645.1:0-257 GCF_054177405.1 Leptonychotes weddellii
TGCGGTTCGTGAAAGGAGAAAGGAAATTCATCTTAAAAACTCAGTGTTAGTCTGTGGCAAAAAAAAAAAAAAAAAAAAAGAGGCTTATGCGCTCTGAATACGGGAAACAGGCCATGAATCGTTTTCCCATTTCCTTGAACAAAGACAGACTAAACTCTGAGCTTTGCGGCCCAAGTGTGGAGCAGAGAGCCATTTAGAGCCATTATAGCAAATGGATGGCTTGTCCTGGGTGGCTCTGGGCCCAGTGGGGAGATGGA
>NW_027858646.1:0-257 GCF_054177405.1 Leptonychotes weddellii
CTCAGCCTCTGCTGCTCAGCCTCCCGGCAGGGCCTCCACTGCTCAGCCTCCCGGCAGGGCCTCCACCACTCAGCCTCCACTGCTCAGCCTCCGCCGCTCAGCCTCTGCTGCTCAGCCTCCCGGCAGGGCCTCCACCACTCAGCCTCCTAGCTTCTGCTCCACATGGCCAACTGCCTCAGGCTCTCTCTTAACAGCCCCACTTACCAGTGCAGTCAGGATATCAGCTTCTCCCTTGGCCTGAAAGCCCTGAATTTTGT
>NW_027858647.1:0-257 GCF_054177405.1 Leptonychotes weddellii
TAAGTTCAGCTTTGCTATTTGCCATCACCATGACTCCTGGTTATGTGAGTTCCTCTATGAAAGAGGAATAATGACAATACCGACCCCACAGCATTGTTAGATAGGTGCATCGTTGGAGAGCCACTGAGAACACTGACTGGCGCGTAGTAAGCTCTACACAAGTGACCTTCAAACATATGTTACAGAATGTTAGACCTAACTGAGGTACACTTGTCTTTAGCCAGAAATAAATTATATTTGAATAAAAGTTAAAAAAA
>NW_027858648.1:0-257 GCF_054177405.1 Leptonychotes weddellii
TTCATCTAGAACTAATGATGTAATGTATGGGGATTAACATAAGAATAAAAAAAAATTAAAAAAAAAAAATGACATATTTGTGTTGTTATTCCAGAATTTCATCAATTGACTGACCCATTCTCTGGAAAACAATGACTCTTGTTCCAATAGAATATTGCAATTTGCAAACCGCTTCTTCAAAGCTTTAGTAATTTTAAATTTCACAACATCCCTGATGAAAAAACTAAGGTCCAGAGAGGTTAAATAACTTGTTCAAG
>NW_027858649.1:0-257 GCF_054177405.1 Leptonychotes weddellii
TACACACAAGATCCCAAGTTAGGTACAGTGGAAGAGTCAAAGGACTATTAAGCAAACCGAATTCCTGTCCTCAAAAAAGTTATCATCTCACTGGCTAGATAAGACTTAAAATACAAAGGAATGAATAAAGATTTGGAGGCAGTGGTCATCAAGATGGGTAACTGTGATCACGTTTTCTTCCAAAACAGATTTATTCTCACAGAAGAGCATCTAAGGAAGGTAAAGAAGGAAGCTCAAGGTAAATATGAGTCTGACAA
>NW_027858650.1:0-1937 GCF_054177405.1 Leptonychotes weddellii
TTCCCATTTTATATTCTTGCCTCCTTTGTCATAGAATAATTGGCAACATAAGTGTGGAGTTGTTTTTGGGCTTTCTATTCAGTGGTACTGATCTATTTATGTGTCTGCTTTTGTGCCAGTAAAGTACTGTCTTGATTATTACGCAGTGGCTATCAAATCCAGAAGGGTGGTACCTCAAGCTTTTCCTTCCTTATCAATATTGCTTACTTCAGAAATAAGATGGTGGCAGAGTAGGAGGACCCTAGGCTCCTCTCATTCCTCAAATACAACTAGATAACTCTCAAATCATTCTGAATATTCAAGAAATCATCCCGAGGAAGAGAGTGCAATTCACAACTAGAGGGAGAGAAGAGGTCACAATGGGGAAGGTAGAAGTGGAGAGACATGGTTTGGTGAAGAAATGGATCCTGGGTGCTGCAGAGGGGAGGAAGCCCTGGTTGCAGAGAAAGACTAGAGAGAGAGGACACACAGGGGAATGCACAGGAGAACACTCCCCCAAAGCTATTGGCTGGGGGAAAAAAAGAGGGGCAGTTTTTTGGGGAGTTGCTGTGTGTGTGTGTGTGCTTCTTTGCAACCAGCAGGGCTTAAAAACTGGAGTTTTAAGGTCAGTGGGCCTGGCTGAGAGAGAGCCCTGAGGTGCTGCCCTGCTCTGGGGGAGAAGGTTGGCAAACTCCCTGAGGGCAGATGGTTCAATTCCAAGAACACCTGGGGCGCACAGTGGGTTGGGGGGATGTTTGCTCTTCTTGGAGCACTTCAGTGAGAGATGCGTTCACAGAGAACCCTCTATAGTAATAAAAGAGCCACTGGCACCATTTTCCTCTCCTACCCTTCAGAACAGGCATAGAGCCCTTTGTCAAGGGCAGCTTGACCACAACACTGACTGCCTAGCCTGCTTGCTCCAGGCCCCACACCCCTGCACCGTGATGTGATTGCCCTTCTCAGTGGAACCTGCATCAGTCCCAGTGAGGAGAGACCCTTCCCCTGAAGACCAGTGCAGGCCCCTGCCCACACCATGTCCCAAAAGCCTGGGGTTCTAAAAGTCAGCAGGCTTGGCTGGGATAGAACCCAGAGGGCACTGAAATGCTCCTGGAGAGAAGACAAGCAAACCCAGAAGCAGACTGCATGAAAATGATGATCTGAAAAATGTCGGGGACACGCAAAGTGGAGACTACTGACTCTACTGGGAGTGCTTCCTTGAGAACAGCAGGCATGGAGACCCCTCTCTGGAGAAAAAGGCGTTGGCTGGTGCATTTTGCTTTCCCATCCCTCAGCATAAACACAGGAGTTACCTTTAGTAACACCACAGTGCTGACACTGGCTGGCTGCTTTACATGCTTACACCAGATTCCACACCCCTGTGCTCTGCCCCAACTGCCCTTCTCTGTCAAACGTGCCTCAGTCCCAGCATGGCAGTCTCCTTCCTCAGAGTACCAGCACAAATCCCGCCCACACCACGCCTCCTGAGCAGACAGTGCTTCAAGGCTTCAGTTCTAGTGGAAGAAGCATCCGGTCTCATTTAATAAGCAGACCAGAGAACACGTAGGTCCTAGTTAAAATTCACCGCCCTCTGGCTCAAGTCTAAACACCGCCCACAGCAGGCAAGGAGAGCCTCTGCAGAGGACTGCCTGAGGAATACAGCAGCCAAAACACAGCAGCACAGTACCTCAGCACACACTAGAGACCTAGACACTCTATGACTCTTCTTCATGAAGCCATTACGCTCAGGTGCGGGAAACACAACAGGCTTTCCTAACACAGAGAAGAAAAGACTTAGAGAAAATGCCAGGATTGAGGAAACATCTGAAATTAAACAAAAAGTTATGGTCATAGCCATAGATCTAAGTGAAACAGATATAAGCAATATGGCTGATGGAGAATTTAAAGCAACCATCATACGATTCTAGCTGGGTTTGAAAAAAAGAATGGAAGACTTCAGA
>NW_027858651.1:0-257 GCF_054177405.1 Leptonychotes weddellii
AGAGTTTCCAGACTGTGGTCAGGCAGGCTGACTGTGACTATGAGAGCACATTCCTAGTATGTATGTATGCTTTCCAGTGGGCCTCCAAGTTTCTTACCTATATATATATTTTTTAATTTCATTATGTTATGTTAGTCACCATACAATACATCATTGGTTTTTGATGTGGTGATCGACGATCCACTGTTTTCGTATAACATCCAGTGCTCCATGCAGTACGTGCCCTCCTTAATACCCATCACAGGGCTAACCAATCC
>NW_027858652.1:0-257 GCF_054177405.1 Leptonychotes weddellii
TGGAGCCCGCACCCACTTTGTGCTCCTGTGGGTCTCTCCTGGCGCCCCGCCAGCGTGTGAGCAAAGGCAAGGAACACTTTATCCCCAGGGAAGTATCTCCTATTTTTTCCTGGGCCTTCATTTGATTAAAAGTTAATAACCTGGCCATGCAAGGAAGCTGGCACACTCAGGCACTGCTGGAAGGAGTGTAAACTAGTCCCTTTTCTGGAGGAGAATCTGGCAGCGTCCATCCAGCAAAGCCTTTAAAAGCGAGTCCC
>NW_027858653.1:0-257 GCF_054177405.1 Leptonychotes weddellii
TGGAGCCCGCACCCACTTTGTGCTCCTGTGGGTCTCTCCTGGCGCCCCGCCAGCGTGTGAGCAAAGGCAAGGAACACTTTATCCCCAGGGAAGTATCTCCTATTTTTTCCTGGGCCTTCATTTGATTAAAAGTTAATAACCTGGCCATGCAAGGAAGCTGGCACACTCAGGCACTGCTGGAAGGAGTGTAAACTAGTCCTTTTCTGGAGGAGAATCTGGCAGCGTCCATCCAGCAAAGCCTTTAAAAGCGAGTCCCC
>NW_027858654.1:0-257 GCF_054177405.1 Leptonychotes weddellii
CTGTCTCCGTTTCTGTCCGTGCTGCTATAAACTGCAGTGTCCTGGGTTGTGCGCCCCTCCGCTGCGCCCCCAGTCCTGCCTCCAGGTCGGGGCACGTCTCTGCCCTTTGTGCTTCTAAAACCGCCAGCCGCTCCCAGTTCGCACGCCCGCGACTCTGCCGCTTCAGTTTCCGTGCAGGGGGCTGCAGTTCGCGTGCGCGCGACTCCGTCGCTCCGGGTTTCCACCCCTGGGGCTGTAGTTCACCGGCGCGACCCTGG
>NW_027858655.1:0-257 GCF_054177405.1 Leptonychotes weddellii
TTTTTTTTTATTTCTTTGGGATACATTTCCAGAATGAGATGCCGACAAATTTTTCTGCCTCCCACTGGGAAAGAACTCCAAGTTCTGTCTCAGGACTGCATGTGGTCTGGCCCCTCTCCGGCTCTCTGACCTCATCACCTTCCACTCTTAACCCTCACTCTAGCCCAACATGCCGAACACACCCTCACCGCAGGGCCTTTTTGTACAGTCTGCTCCGTTTGGATGGCTCTGTCACCAGACGGCTCACTCCCTCACTT
>NW_027858656.1:0-257 GCF_054177405.1 Leptonychotes weddellii
CCTTAAATCTAAGGTTGTTGAAGGCAGAAGGTCTCATTTTCTGTAACGTCCTGCTGAATAGGGGCGTAGAGATGTCCCTACCTAGGGGAGTTACGAAAGGGGAGGCAGCTGAATCTAAGGCTGACAGGAAGTCAGGAAATCTCTCTGTGGGTGGTAAGAATCATCTGTTGATGTGAGGTCATTGTAGGGACGGAGTCTCGCACTAAGTGGAGAGATACTGAAAAAGGCAACACATTAAGATTAGTATGGCTAGAAGA
>NW_027858657.1:0-257 GCF_054177405.1 Leptonychotes weddellii
AAAGGATAACAACGATCCCAGAAAAATATACACTAAACAAATCAGAAGAGACCCAAAACGGGGTGGGCGGGAGAAAGAGGGGGCACCAAAAAAAATAAAGAATATGATCAGGCTGGTGAATATAACAGCCACACACTAGATTTTGGGTGTATTTTGGTCTGTTAGAAGAAATTGCCTCCCAAAATTTTAAATAAAAACATATATATATACACAAAAATAAGGGTAAATACGATGAAGGGATGGAATATGACTGTAAA
>NW_027858658.1:0-257 GCF_054177405.1 Leptonychotes weddellii
AAAAAAAAAAAAAAAGAGCTTCTAAAAATAGAGAAAAAAAAATGCCCACAACCCTATAGAAAGTGGGATAAAGATATGAACAGAAAGATCATAGGAAAAGAAATGCAAATGGCTCTTCACCATATAAAAGATGCTCAGTCGCACCCAGAACAAGAGAAATGCAGATTAAAACCACATAGAGAGATAACCAGTATTGACCACAGACTCAGGTGCTTTCATTCACTGCTGCTGAGAACTCAGTGTGGTACAAGCTCTAC
>NW_027858659.1:0-257 GCF_054177405.1 Leptonychotes weddellii
TAAGAGTTCTTTTTCCATTATTCTAGTTTATTAAGTGTGCAATAGCATTAGGTCTTAAAAAAAAAAAAAAAAAAAAAGCTACATGCCTTAATTTAAAAATACTTTATTGCTAAAAATCCCTAACAGTCACCTGGGCTTTCAGAGTCCATCCTTTAGCCTCTACGTTGATGGCTGCTGACTGACCAGGGTGGTAATTGCGGAGGGCTGGGGTGCCTGTGGCAATTTCTTAAAATAAGACAACAGTGAAGTTTGCCACA
>NW_027858660.1:0-257 GCF_054177405.1 Leptonychotes weddellii
GGGAGGATGGGTTAGCCTGGTGATGGTTATTAAAGAGGGCACATTCTGCATGGAGCCTTGGGTGTTATATACAAACAATGAATCATGGATCACTACATCAAAAACTAATGATGTAATGTATGGTGATTAACATAACATAATAAAAAAACAATTATTTTATGACAACTGTAAGGAAAGGTATATGTTTTTTCTCACCACATACACAAACACAAAACCAGATATCTTAAAGCAGATGTGAACAACTTACAACCCAAGGT
>NW_027858661.1:0-1937 GCF_054177405.1 Leptonychotes weddellii
GCCATTGACCGTAGTCCCTGTGCTGTACCTTTTACTCCCATGGCTTATTCGTTTCATAAGTGGAAACCCATACCTCCCCCTCCCCTTTACCCATTTTGCTCATCCCTCGGCCCCCTTCCCTCTGGCCATCATCACTTTGTTCTTTTTGTATTGATAGCTCTGATTCTGCTTTTTCTTTGTTTATTCATTTGTTGTTTTTTTTTTAAGATCTTATTTCAGAGACAGTGCACACGAGTGGGGGGAGGGGCAGAGGGCGAGAGAATCTCAAGCAGACTCTGCACTGGGTGCAGAGCCCGACGCAGGCCTCCATCTTACAACTGTGAGATCATGGCCTGAGCCGAAATCAAGAGTCAGATGCTTAACTGACTGAGCCATCCAGGGGCCTCTGTTTGTTCGTTTGTTTTTTAGACTCCACATGTAAATGAAATTACATGGTGTTTGTCTTTCTCAGTCTGATTTATTTCGCTTAGCATAATACTCTCTAGGTCCATCTGTGTTGTTGCAGGTGGCAAAAATCTCATCCTTTTTTATGGCTGAGTAATATCCTGTTATGTATAGATATATATACACCACATTTTCTTTATCCATTCACCGATTGATGGGTATTTGGGTTGCTTCCATATCTAGGCTATTTTAAATAATGCTGCTGTAAACATAAGGGTGCATGTATCTTTTTAAATTAGTGTTTTCATTTTCTTTTCATAAATACCCAGTAGTGAAATTACTGGATCATATGGTATTTCTGTTTTTAATTTTTTGAGGAACCTCCATACTGTCCACAGTGGCTGCGCCAGTTTGTATTCCCACCAATAGTGCGTGAAGGTTCCTTCTCCACGTCCTCGCCAACACTTGTTGCTTCTTGTCTTTTTGGTTATAGCCATTCTGACAGGTGTCAGGTGATACCTCATTGTGGCTTTGATTTGCATTTTCCTTATGAGTGATGTTGAGCCTCTTTTCATGTGTCTGTTGGTCATCTGTAGGTCTTTGGAAAAATGTCTATTCAGGTTCTCTGGCCATTTTGTTTTATTAATTTTTTTAAAGATTTTATTTGACACAGAGAGAGCACAAGCAGGGGGAGCAGCAGAGGGAGAGGGAGAAGCAGGCTTCCCGTGGAGCAGGGAGCCCGACGTGGGGCTCGATCCCAGGACCCTGGGATCATGAGTTGAAGGCAGACGCTTAACCGACTGAGCCACCCAGGCACCCCTCTCTGGCCATTTTAATCAGATTATTTGTATTATTGGTGTTGAGTTGTATAAATTCTTTACATATTTTAGATTTTAACCTCTTATGGGATATATCATTTACAAATATCTTCTCCCATTCAGTAGGTTGCCTTTTCATTTTGTGATGGTTTCTTTTTGCTGTGCAAAAGCTTTTTATTTTTATGTAGTCCCAATAGTTTAATTTTGTTTTGTTTCTCTTGCATCAGGAGACCTATCTAGGAAAATGTTGCCAAGGCTGATGTAAGAGAAATTACTGCCTGTGCTCTCTTCCAGGATTTCTGTGGATTCAGGTCTCACATTTAGGTCTTTAACCCTTTTGAGTTTATTCTTGTGTATGGTGTAAGGAAGTGGTCTAATTTCATTGTTTTGCATGTAGCTGTCCAGTTTTCCCAAGACCATTTATTGAAGAGACTGTCCTTTCCCCAGGGTATATTCTTGGCTCCTTTCTTGTAGATTAATTGACCATATCAGTGTGGGTTTATTTCTGGACTCTCAGTTCTGTTCCACTGATCTTTTTTTTTTTTTTTTTTTAAAGATTTTATTTATTTGACAGAGAGAGACAGCGAGAGCAGGAACACAAGCAGGGGGAGTGGGAGAGGGAGAAGCAGGCCTCCCGCCGAGCAGGGAGCCCGATGTGGGACTCGATCCCGGGACCCCAGGATCATGACCTGAGCCGAAGGCAGACGCTTAACGACTGAGCCACCCAGGCGCCCT
>NW_027858662.1:0-257 GCF_054177405.1 Leptonychotes weddellii
GATTTCCATCAGAGCCCAGGAATGGTGTGTACTATTTGTGTGATTGAGGGAAATTAAAGTAGGGAGTGATTTGACAATGCGAGCTTCAGATAAATCTAGGAAAAATATTCTCATTTACAAATTCTGTACATATCTGGTCACAATAATTCTCTCACAGGATTTAGAAGACAGAATTTTATATCTTATTCACTGCTATATAGCACAAACTTTTCCACATAACTGGTTATCAGTAGATGATAAAGAAAGAAGGAAAGGAC
>NW_027858663.1:0-257 GCF_054177405.1 Leptonychotes weddellii
CCCCTGCCTGTGCTCTTCTCTCAATGTGTCTCTCTCTGTCAAATAAATAAATAAAATCTTTAAAAAAAAAAAAATTCCACACACTTTGAGGAGACAGAGTGCTGTGCTTCTTCTTGAATGAATGTCTTAATTATCCTAACTCTCGTCGCGGCCCAGGCATCGTATTAATTAAAATCCTCAAACTCCAGGCCACAGGCAGGTAAGGGAGTTCTGCCTCCCATTGTCTGTGGAACCCCATCATGATGAAACTGCCCCCT
>NW_027858664.1:0-257 GCF_054177405.1 Leptonychotes weddellii
AAACAAATCTCTCTTTCTCTGTCTGATTCAGCGTTTCTGTTTCTGTCTCTATCTCTGTCTCTCCCTCCCTTGGCTCCCTTTGTGGGTTTAATCGTGTCTGTTTTACGCAAAAGTAGTTTTAGTGATATACTTCGTATTAAGGAAGAGAAAAATCTGTGTTTGGATATGCTGCCACGTTTTTTAATCTCGATTTCTATTTATGGCATAAATTGCGTTATGACCACAGTAAAGGAGTGTTCCGAAGGTGGAAGCGGCCC
>NW_027858665.1:0-257 GCF_054177405.1 Leptonychotes weddellii
AGGAGGCTCCATCCCAGGACCCTGGGATCATGACCTGAGCCAAAGGCAGATGCTTAACGACTGAGCCACCCAGGTGCCCCGAAAACTTCTTTTTTTTAAACAGAAATGATCACAGCTAACTATTTTTGAAAGTAAAACAAAAGAGTATTCTTAGATATTTAAATGCTCTATTTACCCACTATTCTTTAAAAAAAAAAAAGGCTGTAATGATCTTAAATATTTTTCCTTTCACAGATGACTGTTCATTCTTTACACAT
>NW_027858666.1:0-257 GCF_054177405.1 Leptonychotes weddellii
GAGATTATGCTGAGTGAAATAAGTCAAGCAGAGAAAGACAATTATCATATGGTTTCATTTATTTGTGGAACATAAGGAATAGCATGGAGGACATTAGGAGAAGGAAGGGGAAAAGGAAGGGGGGGAATCGGAGGGAAAGATGAACCATGAGAGACTGTGGACTCTGAGGAACAAACAGGGTTTTAGAGGGGAGGTGGGAGGGGGGATGGGTTAGCCTGATGATGGGTATTAAGGAGGGCACGTACTGCATGGAGCAC
>NW_027858667.1:0-257 GCF_054177405.1 Leptonychotes weddellii
CAAGGGCGTGAGGGCAGACGGAGGCAGAGCAATCCACCGGGTCTGCGTGGGGAGAGCCCATGGTGGGGAGGGTGCAGAAGCACGGACATGGGCCTGAGGGTTTGGGGCTCCCCGAGGTGGCGCTCCGGACCACCAGGGAAGGGTTTGTTCCGGGTCCCAGCGCGTCTACGCCGCTGCTTTGCGGGCCAGGGCCTTTTTAGTAGACACTCTGGTTCTAGGAGCCATAGCCCCACGGGGTGGAAGCGGGGGGGGGGGGG
>NW_027858668.1:0-257 GCF_054177405.1 Leptonychotes weddellii
TTAGGAAAAAACCCCATTTCCAAGTCAATAATAGTGGGCTCTGGGATGATTCATGAAGAGTTGAACTGAAAGATTGCCAAAAGTGGGCCAGTCCCAGAGTAGATAGGGCTTGTAACTTTTATGCTACAATTGGCACAAGACACATTGGTAATAAAGGGTGTGTGTGTGTGTGTGTGTGTGTGTGTGTGTGTGTGTGTGTGTGTGTAGAGAAGTCTGTCTCTGAAGATTGTGTATGAGCATTGAGGCCAAGGGGAAAA
>NW_027858669.1:0-257 GCF_054177405.1 Leptonychotes weddellii
TGCGGTTCGTGAAAGGAGAAAGGAAATTCATCTTAAAAACTCAGTGTTAGTCTGTGGCAAAAAAAAAAAAAAAAAAAAAGAGGCTTATGCGCTCTGAATACGGGAAACAGGCCATGAATCGTTTTCCCATTTCCTTGAACAAAGACAGACTAAACTCTGAGCTTTGCGGCCCAAGTGTGGAGCAGAGAGCCATTTAGAGTCATTATAGCAAATGGATGGCTTGTCCTGGGTGGCTCTGGGCCCAGTGGGGAGATGGA
>NW_027858670.1:0-257 GCF_054177405.1 Leptonychotes weddellii
CTCTCATGTACTCGCTCTCTCTCATTCTCTCTCTCTCAAATAAATAAATAAAATCTTTAAAAAAAAAAAAAAAAAAAAAGAAGTAGAACCATACAGTATTTGTCTTTCTCTGTGCCTGGCCTATTTCACTTAGTACAATGCCTGCAGATTTCATCCGTGTTGTAGCCTGTGTCAGACTCTCCTTCCTTTTTAAGGCTGAATGGTATTCCGCTGTAGACACACACCACATTTTCTTTATCCATTCATCCTTTGATGGA
>NW_027858671.1:0-257 GCF_054177405.1 Leptonychotes weddellii
ACTCTGCTGGATCCTGAGTCAGTCACCTGATTTCACGAGGGACATATGCTTCCAGACTGAGTCTCAGCAGTCCTGGTTCTGCTCACTGGCACAGTCTGAGCATTGACTAAGTGCTGCATCTTGGAAACCTGCTCTGAAGAGTCTACTTGGAGTAACAATAGTTCGGAGTACCTCCTCCAGTCTGGCCGCGCCGCCCCCCGCAAGCTCTGAGACTGTGTTTCTCTTTTGAAGATACAAATTCTGAACAGTAGCTTTTG
>NW_027858672.1:0-1937 GCF_054177405.1 Leptonychotes weddellii
AAAAAAAAAAAAAAAAACCCACCACACAAAAACAAGAACAATTGGTTTAAAAAAAAAGCGGGGGGGGGGGGGCAGGGGAACTGAATAAACATTTTCCAAAAGAAGACATTCAGATGAGCAATGGACACATGAAAACAATCTCAACATCACTAATTATTAGGAAAATGCAAATCAAAACCATACTGAGATATCACCTCATACTTGCTAGGACGACTAGTAATAAAAAGACAAGAAAAGAAATAACAAGTGCTGGCAAGGATGTGGAGTAAAGGGAACACTGTGCACTGTTGGTGGGAGTGTAAATTGGTTCAAGCACCATGGAAAGCTGTATGGAGGTTCCTCAAAAAATTAAAAATAGAAATATCATATGATCCAGCATTTCCACCTCTGGGTGTTTATCTGAAGAAAACGGAAACACTAATTCGAAAAGATATACGCACCACTTTGTTCACTGTAATTACAATAGCAGAGATATGTAAGCAACCTAAGTGTCCATCAATAGATAAATGGATAAAGATGTACTTCTTTTATATATTATATATATATATAAATGTATAATGGAATATTACTCAGCCATAAAAAATAATGAAATATTACCATTTGTGGCAACATGGAATAGAACTAGAGGATATTATGCTCAGTGAAATAAGTCATACAGAGAAAGACAAATACCACAATTTTACAAAACAAATAAACAAGCAATAAACAAAACAGAAACAGACTCATAAATACAGAGAACAAGCCAATAGTTGCCAGAGGGGAAGGGAACAGGGGGGTGGGCAAAATAGGTGAAGGGGATTAAGAGGTATAAACTTCCAGTATAAAATAAGTCACTAGAGATGTAAAGTACAGCATAGGGAATACAGTCAATACTGTAATAATTTTGTATGATGACAGATGGTAACTAGACTTATCATGGTGATCGTTCTGTAATGTACATAAATACCAAATCATCATATTGTATACCTGAAACCAATATAATGTTGTATGTCAACTGTACCTATACTTCAATTAAAAAGAAAAAAAATTCTGTCATCCCATCACCTTTACATAAGAAAAAACACCTTCATTTTTCAGATGAAATTTCAGTCTTTGTACATATGTATCCATGTTACATAGTTGATACCATCTGGTCTTATATATTTCTCTTAAAATCATATCAATATTTTTATACTTCAAATGATCTTTTTCTTCAAATTTAAACCTATGGGCCAAATAATAATTCATCAAATGTATCTACCCTACTTATATAGTCATTTTCCTATAATGTAATTTTTAAGAAATTTTTTCCTTCTCTTTTGGAGGGCAGTGTTTTACTAATATAGATGATGATGTTATAAATATTTTCTTTTTTTAATCAAAATTTAATTTTTTTTAAATTTTATGTTAGTCACCATACAGTATAGCATTAGTTTTTGATGTAGTGTTCCATGATTCATTGTTTGCATATAACACCCAGTGCTCCATGCAATACCTCCTTAATACCCATCACCGTGCTAACCCAGCCCCCCACCCCTCTCCCCTCTAAAACCCTCAGTTTGTTTCTCAGAGTCCGTAGTCTCTCATGATTCGTCTCCCCCTCCAATTTCCCCTCCTTCATTTTTCCCTTCCTTCTCCTAATGTCCCCCATACTATTCCTTATGTTCCACAAATAAGTGAAACCATATAATTGACTTTCTCTGCTTGACTTATTTCACTTAGCATAATCTCCTCCAGTCCCATCCATGTTGATGCAAAAGTTGGGTATTCATCCTTTCTGATGGCTGAGTAATATTCCATTGTATATATGGACCACATCTTCTTTATCCATTCATCTGTTGAAGGGCATCTCGGCTCTTTCCACAGTTTGGCTATTGTGGACATTGCTGCTATGAACATTGGGGTGCATATGGCCCTTCTTTTCCCTACATCTGTGTCTTTGGGATAAATACCCAGTA
>NW_027858673.1:0-257 GCF_054177405.1 Leptonychotes weddellii
TTTGATGGCTGCATAATATTCCATTGTGTGTGTGTGTGTGTGTGTGTGTGTGTGTGTGTATACCACATCTTCTTTATCCATTCATCTGTCGATGGACATCTTGGCTCTTTCCACAGTTTAAGCCAGTGACTCTTGATCATGATCTCAGGGTTGTGAGATTGAGCCCTGCATCTGGCTCCATGTTCAGTGGGGAGTCTGCTTGGGATTCTTTCCCTCTCCCTCTGCACCCCCCCCCAACTCATGCACAGGCTCTTGCT
>NW_027858674.1:0-257 GCF_054177405.1 Leptonychotes weddellii
TTCACATCGCAGCCTTGCTCTTGCTGACAACGGCCGCCAGGCGCATCACTCAGGGTCCGGGTGCGCCCGGCCCGCCTGCCCTACCTGCTGCCTCGCCTTCGTGGTCCCAGCCCCACTCACCTGGAAGGAACAAGAGCCCATGTTCGCTGAACACTTGCTATGAATCAGGAGCCAAGGCAAGCATGTGACCTGTCTCATCGCTTTTTAATTTATTATTTGGAACCTTTGATTGTGGAAATGTTCGAAGGTAATCAAGA
>NW_027858675.1:0-257 GCF_054177405.1 Leptonychotes weddellii
TGTCTTTCCACACCATTTGGAATTGTTTTTTCAAGATGGCAAAATGAAATATGTTGGAACTGTAAGTGCAATAAAAGTCAGGTTTTCAGTTATGGAAATGAAGGTTATGAAACAGAATGTAGTAGTTTCAACATGATACCAACTGAGAAATTTCTATTTCCATCTTGGTCCAAAATCAAAATAAAATTAGGAAGCAAGACCAGAGTACAGGAAAAGAACACCTAATTTATGATATATTCTTATCCCTTAAATATGGC
>NW_027858676.1:0-257 GCF_054177405.1 Leptonychotes weddellii
AGAAAAGCAGTCAATCACTCCCATCTCCCCAGTCTCCAGCCACACTCCGTGCTCACCTGGCCTGGCACACGACCCCGTCTGGAGTCTCCAAATCCAGCAGATCCCTGCGGTGCGCTCCCACACCATTCCTCCCAGGGGAGGAAGGGAAGTCTCCCCGGATCCTCTGATTGTTGGGTCCCTGCTGAAAGAGCAGTGGCCCGACAGTGCCACAGATCACAGTTTATGGCAACCCCGTGTTGAGAGCCCACTTCTTGGCT
>NW_027858677.1:0-257 GCF_054177405.1 Leptonychotes weddellii
TTTTTTTTTTTTTTTTTAGGTAACAAAACCTACAAAAGGAGAATATATGGGTGAGACTTTGATAGCATGAGTTGTACCATCTGGATCACAATGCTTAAAGGATAGGCCCTGGGCATCTGCATTGCTAACAAATTTCCTAGGAAATTCTGTTACATAACAAAATTTGAGAATCAACTACCCAGAAAAAGGGCCATTACTTCATCTTACCCAAATACCTATTTTCTCTACTCTACTTTTGGTAGGAGTGGGAGGGAAGA
>NW_027858678.1:0-257 GCF_054177405.1 Leptonychotes weddellii
ACGAATCCCCTCAAATCTATCTCAAGGTGTGAGTTCCTTCTGTTTCCTGCAGGGCCTGTGGTTTTCAAGTACAAAGGCCAGAAGGGAAATGGATGATAGGAGAGTACCCGAAAGGAAAGGCAAGAAACACTGATTAATGCTTCAAAACCGCATCCGCCCCCCAAAATATATCACTTCAGTTGTTCAGTTTTCTTTTTCTTTTTTTTTTTTGATATATTCCTCATTTTTCCTCTCCTTTAGATTCTAAAAGTTTGTGC
>NW_027858679.1:0-257 GCF_054177405.1 Leptonychotes weddellii
GCAAGACTGGAATAAAGCTCATTATGGAAGGATGAGTCCTGCTCTCTCGAGAGACTGAATCCAGAGAGGGAACACAGGTACAGCCAGCATTTAAGAAGAGGTCAGTAGGGGGGATTTACCCCAAAGATACAAAAGTAGGGATCCGAAGGGGTACGTGCACCCCGATGTTTATAGCAGCAATGTCCACAATAGCCAAACTATGGAAAGAGCCAAGATGTCCATCGACAGATGAATGGATAAAGAAGAAGTGGTATATA
>NW_027858680.1:0-257 GCF_054177405.1 Leptonychotes weddellii
TATGTTTTTCATCTATGAATGTTACACTGTTTTTATTTTTTTAAAGATTATTTATTTTAGAGAGAGAGGGAGAAAGAACATGGGAGGGATGGGGAAAGGGGAAGAAGGAGAGAGAGAATCTCAAGTGGACTTGGGGCTGAGTGTGGAGCCTGATGTGGGGCTTGACCCCACCACCCCGATATCATGACCTGAGCCGAAATCAAGAGTCGGATGCTTAACTGACAGAACCACCAGGTGCCCTGGCTTTTTTTTTTTTT
>NW_027858681.1:0-257 GCF_054177405.1 Leptonychotes weddellii
ATGGCTTGCAGGCCCACTGCCCTCCCCCAGCATCCCCCCGAGCTGTGCCAAGCTCCGCGGGGCTTAGGCAGTGCTAAAACCTGGGGGGAGGGGAAGGGCACCATCAATTAATTGTCACCTGGGTTACCACTGGGACATCCATCCATCACTCCTATTTGTGGGCCCCTTCAGGCCCAGTGGCTTAATATCCTATGCCCTGTTTAGGGCATTCAAGTCTTTTCTGAGGCAGCCTCTGTTCCCAATTTACCTGGGACAGT
>NW_027858682.1:0-257 GCF_054177405.1 Leptonychotes weddellii
ATTTGCAAATATCTTCTCCCATTCTGTCGGTTGTCTTTTGGTTTTGTTGACTGTTTTTCTGTGCAAAAGCTTTTTATCTTGATGAAGTCCCACTAGTTCATTTTTGCCCTTGCTTCCCTTGCCTTTGGCAATGTTTCTAGGAAGAAGTTGCTGCAGCTGAGGTCGAAGAAGTTGCTGCCTGTGTTCTACTTTAGGATTTTGATGGACTCCTGTCTCACATTTAGGTTTTTCAACCATTTTAGTCTATCTTTGTGTGT
>NW_027858683.1:0-1937 GCF_054177405.1 Leptonychotes weddellii
AATTAAAAAAAAAAAAAGGGAGAGAATGTGATCAGGCAGGAGACTAGAACAAAGCCATACCCTAGAGATTTAGGGTATCATTTTGGTCTGTTAGAAGAAACTATATCCCAGAATTTTAAAGAGAGAACAACTTATATATAAATATAAATAAATAAAAAAAATATATATATATATATTCCAAAAATAAGGTTAACTACAATGAAGGGATAGAATATGATTCTAAAAATGAAAAATAAAAAAGATTTTTAAAAAAGGGTTTGATAAGATGTTGGTTGAAAAAGGGAAAGAGAAAAATTCAAAAAAAAAATAGAAAAAGAAAAAAAGAAAATTAGAAAAATTAACTTTGAAAGACTAAAGAATCAAGGGAAAAAGCCATGAATTCTACAAGCTGCATTCCCTTAGTGCTGGAGTTCTGCCATTCTCATTGATCGGTAAACTTGGTCTTGGCTGGCTGTTCTTGCTGATCTTCTGGGGGAGGGGCCTGTTGCAGTGATTCTCAAATGTCTTTGCCAGAGGCAGAATTGCCCTGCCCTTGCCCGGTCTGGGCTAAGTAATCTGCTCGGGTTTGCTCTTGGGAGTTTTTGTTCCCTGCAAGCTTTCCGTACAGCTTTGGAAGATGAGAGTGAAAATGGTGGCCTCCCAATCTCGGCCCAGAGGAGCTGGGAACTCGGGGCCTGACTCCTCATTGCGCCCCCAGCGAAAAGCAGTCAATCACTCCCTTCTCCCTAGGCTCTGGCTGCACTCTGTGCTCACCTGGCCTGTGACCGAGCATTTCTATCTCTGGCACACGACCCCCTGTGGAGTCTCCAAACCCAGCAGATTCTTGTGGTGTGCTCCCATGCCACTCCTCCAGGGGGAGGAAGGGGAATCTCCCTGGATCTGCTGCTTGTTGGGTCCCTGCTGGAAAAGCAGTGGCCTGACTGTGCCGTGGATCACGGTTTATGGCAACCTGGAGTTGAGAGCCCACAGCTGGGCTCCGTCTTTGTAGCTGGCTTCTCTGCTCTGATCCCTGGGAGCTCTGCCTCACTCAGGCACCCCTGGTATTTCTGTGACCCCGAGGGTCCTGAGACCACAATGTCCCAGCAAGGGTTCCACCCCCCGCTTAGCCGCTGGAGCAACGTCCCTCAGCGGAGCAGACTTCTACAAGTTCCGATTTTGTGCTCCGCTGCTCTCTCACTTGCCAGAAGCAGTGGACAGAGGCCCCCTCCCCCACCGTCTATCTTCCCAAATATCGCCTTGGATTCACTTCTCTGCACGTCCTACCATCCAGAAAGTGGTCACTTTTCTGTTCAGAGAGTTTCTGCTATTCTTTTCTTCGATCTCCTGTTGAGTTCGTAGGTGTTCAGAGTGGTTTGGTAGCTATCTAGCTGAATTCCTAGGACCAGACAAAATTTAGGTCGCCATCTTGCTCCTCCACCTTGGACTCTCTTTTGATTGCATTTTTTTAGTTGGTGGCCACAATTTCCAAACTGTATTTTCTTTGTTCTTTATTTTTAAGGTACAATGACCACAAATATTACGTAAGAAGATATAATGAGCATAAGAGCCACAGGAGGCATGAAAGGAGTAAACCAGATAAGGTAAATCTCCATCAAAGTGTAGTGAATCAAGTACACCATTTACCTTCTTTATGACCTGATCATCAGTTGCCTTTTCTCTATGGGTCCTGATGATATGATTTCTCTGCTTTATTTTTTCAAGGTTCCCTATTATCTGAGGTTTTCTGAGTTTTACAGCATGCAATCTGACAAAGTCTAATAAATAAACTCCTTATTTTCTTCCCTCCATCTCTAAAATCTATGTTATCCATCTTAGTGGATAACATAGATTTCACACACAGTTTCACACACAGTTGCTAGAAAACTGAACTCATCTCTGCTTTTTATCCTCCCTTATCTTCCAACCCATTCCTTTTAAGTCCTGTCATTTCTACCCTT
>NW_027858684.1:0-257 GCF_054177405.1 Leptonychotes weddellii
AGTCCCTTTATTTTATTAATTTTCCTGAAAGATTTTAGTTTTAAGTAATCTCTACACCCAACGTGGGGCTTGAACTGAGATCAAGAGTCACATGGTCCACTGACTGAGCCAGCTAGGTGCCCCTAGTTCCGTTCGTTAATCATTGTGTAATTAGGGGTGCCTGGTTGGCACAGTTGGAAGATTGCGTGACTCTTGATCTCTGAGTTGTGAGTTCGAGCGCCACGTGGGGTGTAGAGATTAAGTAAAAAAAAAAAAAA
>NW_027858685.1:0-257 GCF_054177405.1 Leptonychotes weddellii
TTAATCACCATACATTACATCATTAGTTTTTGATGTAGTGTTCCATGATTCATTGTTTGTGCATAACACCCAGTGCTCCATGCAGAACATGCCCTCTTTAATACCCATCACCAGGCTAACCCATCCCCCCACCCCCTCCCCTCTAGAACCCTGTTTGTTTCTCAGAGTCCATAGTGTCTCATGATTCATCTCCCCCTCTGATCCCCCCCTTCATTTTTCCCTTCCTGCTATCTTCTTCTTCTTCTTTTTTTTTTTTT
>NW_027858686.1:0-257 GCF_054177405.1 Leptonychotes weddellii
CAGGCGCCCCTGAGAAATGAGGATGTTTTTCTAAAATTTTTTTATTGTTATGTTAATCCCATATTACATCATTAGTTTTAGATGTAGTGTTCCATGATTGATTGTTTGTGCATAACACCCAGTGCTCCATGCCGAACGTGCCCTCCTCAATACCCATCACCAGGCTAACCCATCCTCCCACCCCCCTTCCCTCTAGAGCACTCAGTTTGTTTTTCAGAGTCCATTGTCTCTCATGGTTCGTCTACCCCTCCGATTTC
>NW_027858687.1:0-257 GCF_054177405.1 Leptonychotes weddellii
GTTTTCTTTAAAACTTGTAAGGAAAGCTTATAAGGTGACAGTGAGGAATGGGGAAAAGGGAGAGGAAAGGAGTTAAAGATAAGCATCTATCTTCAAATGGTAAAATCACTATAAATAAAAATAGGGAACCCAGATAGATTCTTTAAGAAGAGATTTTTTTAAAGGTTTTATTTATTTATTTGAAAGAGAGAATGAGAGAGAGCGAGAGCATGAGAGAGGGGAGAGTCAGAGGGAGAAGCAGGCTCCCTGCTGAGCAG
>NW_027858688.1:0-257 GCF_054177405.1 Leptonychotes weddellii
TAGGGGTGCCTGGGTGGTTCAGTCGTTAAGTGCCTGCCTTCAGCTCAGGTCATGACCCCAGGGTCCTGGGATCAAGCCCCACATCGGGCTCCCTGCTCAGCAGGAAGCCTGCTTCCCCCTCTCCCACTCCCCCTGCTTGTGTTCCCTCTTTCACTGTGTCTCTCTCTGTCAAATTAATAAATAAAGTCTTTAAAAAAAATTTTGCAAAGTAGGATGTTATGTTTCAGGGTAATTAACCAGTGTGATAAGACTATGAA
>NW_027858689.1:0-257 GCF_054177405.1 Leptonychotes weddellii
CAAAGAGACAGCATTCTTCCCTGGCCTCTAAATTTGACTCCTTTTGGAGCGCCTGGGTGGCTCAGGATCAAGCCCCACATCGGGCTCCTGGCTCAGCGGGGAGCCTGCTTCTCCCTCTCCCTCTGCCTCTCCCCCTGTTCATGCTCTCTCTGTATTTCTGTGTCTCAAATGAATAAGTAAAATCTTAAAAAAAAAAAAAATTTGATTCCTTTTGAGGCGGGGGCAGGCATTTAGGTGGGGGAAGGCATTTAGAGAGA
>NW_027858690.1:0-257 GCF_054177405.1 Leptonychotes weddellii
GCTCCGTGAGGAGCCTGCTTCTCCCTCTGCCTCTGCCCCTCCCCCTACTTGTGCTCTTTCTCTCTCTCAAATAAATAAATAAAATCTTAAAAGAAAAAAATAAAGCCATCAGGCTAGATGAAATCGCCAACAGAGTGACTGTTGAGAAGAGATAACAAATCCAAGGTCTGCATCCTGCTGCACTCCAACCTTTAAAGGTTAGAGAGATGAGGAAGAAGCAGCAAAGGAGACTGAGATGGAGCAGCCAGTGAGGTAGT
>NW_027858691.1:0-257 GCF_054177405.1 Leptonychotes weddellii
GAACTCTGGGATCATGACCTGAGCCGAAGGCAGACGCTTAACGACTGAGCCACCCAGCCGCCCCGCCACAAAGCATTCTTTCTCCAGGTATCACAGCCATCATTATCAGGGATGTATTGCTATTGTCAAATCTCTCAACATAAACTTATTTTGGTTTGGAAAGCTTACAGAGGGATTGCAAAGGAAGAAAATTTGTAGTCATACAGTGCTTATTTATGTGTTACAGTGCTATGGTATGCCATTCTTTACGTTTGCCT
>NW_027858692.1:0-257 GCF_054177405.1 Leptonychotes weddellii
ATACAGTATTTGTCTTTCTCTGTGCCTGGCCTATTTCACTTAGTACAATGCCTGCAGGTTTCATCCGTGTTGTAGCCTGTGTCAGACTCTCCTTCCTTTTTAAGGCTGAATGGTATTCCGCTGTAGACACACACCACATTTTCTTTATCCATTCATCCTTTGATGGACATTTGGGCTGCTTCCACCTCTTGGCTATTGTGAGTAAGGCTGCAATGAACATGGGTGGGCAACTGGCTCTCTCTTATACTAGAGGTACA
>NW_027858693.1:0-257 GCF_054177405.1 Leptonychotes weddellii
AAAAAAAAGAGCCTACAATGTGTGAGGCACTGCCCGACGCAATGGGTGTACAGTGGTGAACCTAAGAGATTCATCTCATTCTCTGTTCACAAGGCTTCTGTGAAGTAGACAGTTCATCCCACCACTAACTTGTGGTAAGTGTCATGAAAAGAAATTCAAGAGGCAAGGAGGGACTGTGACAGGCTCTGAGGTTGGAGGTCTAGAAGGCTACCCTGATTATAGTCGATTCAAGATGGCTGCCAATTCTTTGCCCTTCT
>NW_027858694.1:0-1937 GCF_054177405.1 Leptonychotes weddellii
GCATCGGGTTCCCTGCTCAGTGCAGAGCCTGCTTCTCCCTCTCCCTCTGCCACTCCCTCTGCTTGTGCTCTTCTGTCTATCTCTCTGTCAAATAAATAAATAAAATCTTTAAAAAAAATTATTAGAAGAAGTACCTACTTCTATTCTCTCAAGAAATCTAGAACATTATATAGAAATTTCATGCATGCATCTGTGTGCTGGTAATTCTGAGGCCTAGGAACAGAGGACTTATTGAAAAAAATGGAAAATGTTCTTATCTGGGTCCCTGGGAGACTCTGGGAAGCTGGGGAGATTTTCTTTATTATATACTCATAGCAGATATTGATTTGCTTACTAACTATCCATCTCCCTCTTCTTCCTTGCTAACAGAACTCTGATTTTGTTGGGAAACCAATACGCCTGGCCCCAGATTATGGGGCACCATAGATATAATCTAATCATTACAATCAATGCTTCCTACTACTCTAGTCTCCCTTGAAGCTAGAGGTGGCCATATGCCAAAATCTGGCCAACGGGACCTAAGTGAAAGTCTGTCAGCATTGCTTAGAGCAGGGTTTCTCAACCTTGGCACTTAGACATTTTTCACAGGATAATCCTATATTGTGGGAGTCTGTGTTGTAGAATGTTTTGCAGTTTCCTTACCTAATAGATGTCAAGAGCACCCCCTTAGTTGTGACAACTACTAACATCTCTGGACATTGTCAAATGTCTCCTAGGTAGTAACATCACCTCCAGTTGAGAACTGCTGTTTTAGAGAATCATATGTTGCTGGTAGGGAACTAATGTGTCTGGTCCCTCCTTCTCTCTCTGTCTTCCTGCCTTGACCAAGGGTGTGAAGATTGCAGTTGTAGGACCTATTCGGCAACCATGAGGAAAGGGCTAAAAGATTTTCCTGGAAATCACTGCTGCTTAATAGTGATAACTTATTATATGTTTACATTACTATGGCAAGATTTTCTGGACTTTTCACCAACTACATTCTTGACTGAGAAGTCCATATAGGGAAGTGGGGAGAGGCATGTCCCCTTCTTCAGCATGTGTACAGTACTGAAGGTTGCAGTACATAAGATCAAGATGTGAACTCAATTGTATTTCTATATACTAGCAATAAACAATTAGGAATTGAAATGAAAAAATAATCGCATTTATAATAGCATGAAAAATGGGTGCATTTCATACTTAAAAACAAATCTGACAAAATCTGGGGAAGCTGTGTACACTGAACACAAACTGCTGCGGAGAGAAAAGTCTTCAAAAAACAGAGAGAGAACCCATGAGTTCAGAAAACTCAGTATTGGTCAGATGTCAGTTCTCCTCAAATTGATCTACAGGTTCAATGTAATCCCAATATAAATTGCAATAACCGCAATAGGCTTTTTAAAAAATAAACTGACAGACTGATTCTGAAATTGTACAAAAATGTAAAAGAGCCAGAATAAGCAAAATAATGTTGAAACAAAGAATAAGTTGAAGGACTTAACACTACCTCACTTCAGACTTACCATAAGGCAGTCAAGCCCATGTGGTGTTGGTATAAAGTCAGACATATAAATTCATGCAGTGGAATAGAGTCCAGAGACAAGGCCACTCATATCTGGTTAATTGATTTTTGACAACGGTGCCAATCTAAGTCAAAGTGGGATGGGTAGTCCCTTCAACCATGGTGCTGGAACAACTAGATATCCATATGGAAAAGAAAAAAAAGAACTTTCACTCTTATCTCACACCACACACAAAAATTAACTTGAAATTGATCACAAACCTCTATATAAAAGCTAAAACTAATACACTTTTAGAAGAAAACATAATGGAAAAATCTATGCTCAGCAGGTGAGGATTCCTTAAGTAGGAATAGTACAAACTACAAAAGAAGGGAATTGATAAACTTTATTTCATCAACATTAAAAAATGTCTTTCTCAAAAATTTAATAAAAAAT
>NW_027858695.1:0-257 GCF_054177405.1 Leptonychotes weddellii
TCTCAAGGCAACTCTGTGCTGAGCATGCAGCCCAATGTGGGGCTCGATTTCATGACCTTGCAGACCCCGATCACAACCTGAGCTGAAACCAAGAGTCAGATGCTCAACCAACTGCACCACCCAGATGCCCCTGTTCAACTTTTTAAACTCATGTCCAATTAGAGGAATTTGAAGGAAGGGGCAAAAGTGTCAAATAACAACATTTTTAAAATTTTACTATTGTTATTCCAGGTTTGTACTTGTTTTAGAGTAAAACA
>NW_027858696.1:0-257 GCF_054177405.1 Leptonychotes weddellii
CATTTCCTCCAGCCTCCACCCCCCAGCAACCACCGTGTGGTTAATAACCATTTCTGCTTCTGTGCGTTCGGCTGATTCACATTCCGCATGTAAATGAGATCACACGGTATTTGTCTTTCTGTGTCTGGCTTATTTCACTGACTGTAATGTCCTCTGGATTCATCCATGTTGTCACAGGATTTCCTTCCTTTTTTAGGGACGAATAACTTCCATGTATATATATATTCCTATACGTCACACCTTATTTCTCCACTCAT
>NW_027858697.1:0-257 GCF_054177405.1 Leptonychotes weddellii
AACAACAACAAGAGGAGGGATGATGAGTTGAATTTGAGGAGCTGAGTTTGAAGAGCCTATGGGACATTCAGATGGAGTTGACTAGTTAGAGGGAGATCTGATCAGAGAGATAAATCTGATAGCTGTTTCTTTAGGTTTAATTGAGCCGTTCAAAGGAAACTATGAAGAACTGTAAAGACACAAAGATCAGCAGGCCAAAGAAAGAACTATTTATGAAGAAGAAAAAAGGCAGGAAAAAAAGAGTAAAACAGAGAGAG
>NW_027858698.1:0-257 GCF_054177405.1 Leptonychotes weddellii
GCCTTCGACTCAGGTCATGATCCCAGGGTCCTGGCATCGAGCCCCACATCGAGCCCCGCATCGAGCCCTGCGTGTCGGGCTCCCTGCTCTGCGGGAAGCCCGCTTCTCCCTCTCCCTCTCCCACTCCCCCTACTTGTGTTCCCTCTCTCGCTGTCTCTCTCTCTCTGTCAAATAAATAAAATCTTTAAAAAAAAAAAAAGAAGAAGAAGAAAGAGTGTCTTGTTTATTATCTCCAGGAACGGCTAGCCTTGGGAGGG
>NW_027858699.1:0-257 GCF_054177405.1 Leptonychotes weddellii
CCTGAGTGGCTCAGTGGGTTAAGCGACCAACTCTTTGATTTCGGCTCAGAGTAGGAGCCCTGGGATCGAGCCCCACGTCAGGCTCAGTGCTCAGCACAGAGTCTGTTTGAGATTCTCTCTCCCTCTCCCTCTGCCCCTCCCCCCAATCGTCCCCTCTATCTCTCTAAAATAAATAAATAAAATCTTAAAAAAAAAAAAAAGGAAATGCTATGATCCTCAAAGTTGATGTTTGTTCAAGCACCAATCATCAAAGCTGT
>NW_027858700.1:0-257 GCF_054177405.1 Leptonychotes weddellii
CTTGCCGTTGATGGATAGAACCTCATTGCCCTTCTGAATAGTTCCCTCCTGGGAGGCCAGCCCGTTGGGGAACACTCTGTGGACCTGAACAAACCAAAGGAAGTCAAGACCCAGGAATCACCCGGCGTCAGATCCAGATTCTTGCTGGAGGACGATCCGGACCAGTTAGTCAAACCTAGCCACCCAGAGCGGAGATCGCCAGCAATAATGGCCAGACTGGTCCTCAGAACCCTTCCTAACACAATGCCCTAGCCACC
>NW_027858701.1:0-257 GCF_054177405.1 Leptonychotes weddellii
AATATTACTGGGGTTTGTTGGCTATGTACATAATAAAAGGAAATGTTACATTATAGTAAGAGCTTAGTGAAAGTACACACTTGTGTATTTTCCTATCCAAATTCATGGATACCCTGCTCTAAACAAACCGTGACTCAGGCAATATTTTGAAGACCTGCCTACCTTCCCTTTTTGCTCCCTCTTTACTATTCCTGTTGACCCTTCCCCAAGCACCCACCCTATGGTAGTTTCAATAGCTGAAGTAATGGCTCATGAAT
>NW_027858702.1:0-257 GCF_054177405.1 Leptonychotes weddellii
CTTGCCGTTGATGGATAGAACCTCATTGCCCTTCTGAATAGTTCCCTCCTGGGAGGCTAGCCCGTTGGGGAACACTCTGTGGACCTGAACAAACCAAAGGAAGTCAAGACCCAGGAATCACCCGGCGTCAGATCCAGATTCTTGCTGGAGGACGATCCGGACCAGTTAGTCAAACCTAGCCACCCAGAGCGGAGATCGCAATAATGGCCAGACTGGTCCTCAGAACCCTTCCTAACACAATGCCCTAGCCACCCCTT
>NW_027858703.1:0-257 GCF_054177405.1 Leptonychotes weddellii
TAGGGGTGCGTGGGTGGTTCAGTCGTTAAGCGCCTGCCTTCAGCTCAGGTCATGACCGCAGGGTCCTGGGATCAAGCCCCACATCGGGCTCCCTGCTCAGCAGGAAGCCTGCTTCCCCCTCTCCCACTCCCCCTGCTTGTGTTCCCTCTTTCACTGTGTCTCTCTCTGTCAAATTAATAAATAAAGTCTTTAAAAAAAAATTTGCAAGGTAGGATGTTATGTTTCAGGGTAATTAACCAGTGTGATAAGACTATGAA
>NW_027858704.1:0-257 GCF_054177405.1 Leptonychotes weddellii
AAAAAGAAAAAAAAATAAATAAAAACCATGCATGAGCTGGAATCTGATAAAAAAAAATAGTCTTTAAATATAAAAAAAAAAATGAAGACTCATCGGCACAGCGTGGATGTGTTAGTGTGAGATCAAAGCATGGATGTACGTACATATACATAAGATATCTGAATTGCTCCTTAATAAATGAGAGGGATTTTTCGTTTTCTTGGGAACTCTGAGAGGGAGGACTTCAGGGATCTGATAAAAAGTAAGAGGGAAGTGTT
>NW_027858705.1:0-11532 GCF_054177405.1 Leptonychotes weddellii
AACCCCAGCCTTCTCACCGGCCATGTGAGTGCAGGCATGAACCACTATTTCCCCCTGTCTGCACCTGCCTCGTGGGATGGTGTGCTTTGCCATGCTTACAGGCTAGTCTGGGCTACCATAAACTTGCTGCCGTCCTGGTTGAGGGCACACAGGTGGGTCATCACAGAATAGCATCGGGAGGGCGGGCCTCTCTGCAGAGAGAGGGGCTTGGTGGCCCCTCGCTCAAACCCTCTCACCGTTCCCCATGTCAGAGTGACTTCCTGAGCACCTACTATGACCAAATGCTATCAGTCACTGGGGACGCAGATGTGAACTAGACTCTTCCTGCCCCAGCTCCCAACCACCCTCAGATGGTAGAGCACAGTGAGGCCAAGACCCCAGCCTATGCTCAGATCTCAGCTCCGCTATGACTGGTAATGCCTCGGGCCTTGTGTGAGATGAGTGTTGTACCTGCATCACAAGGCTGGGCAGAGGAGAGAAAGAGATGGAGCACCCCACATAGGCTCAGCCATTGGTGTGACTCTCAGTCCTCTGGGGCCTGACCCTGCAGGGGGACCCCCCCGTCTGTCTGCATAACGAGTCCACTCAGCCCCAGCCTGGCACCCCCCTCTCACTTCCAGGACTGTCCACTCCCAGGGGGCCCTGCCAGGCTGGCTACTTCTGTGCTGAAGGAGCAGTGTCCCCAGCTCCAGAGGACGGGCTGACAGGGGCCCCCTGCCCTCCAGGAACCCTCTGCCGTGAGTGTCTCCAGGGGCCCCACTCTCAGCCTGATGCGCCCTCCCGTCCAGGGGGCTGCTAACAGATCCTATTCCTCAGTTATCGTCTGGACCCTGGGGCACTTGGAAAGAGGCCAGAGGGAAAAGGGGTGCCATAGACGGTTCAGCCCAAGGCCAAGGAGTGTTGCAGAGGGGCATGGTTAAAATACACTTGGGGTGTTTGCCGTGGTTTGAGTTGTTTGGTATGGGCAGCTGAGAACTGATGGCAGTGACCTTGTCACACCAGGAGTCTCAATAGCTGTCATGGTATGAGCCCTGATGATGCTCTTCAGGCTACAGGTGGAGGGCTGGGGGTCTCTGTGTGTTGCGGAGGGGCGAGGGAGCCGGGCTTCAGGGATGTTGGCAGAGGTGGATCTTACAGTCAACTCCATCCATGATGGGCTCTGCCCCATCTCTGGGGCTGGGCCCATGCTTGCTGCCCTTGAGGATCCTCCCCCCTGGACCTCTGGCCTCCCCTCAGCCAGGCCATGCTGCCTCCCTGTGTACTCAGCTGCAGCATCACCCAGGCCAACACCATGTCCTGCTGGCACCTTCTCCCACCTCCCGGAGCAGACCACGCCCTCGGCGTGCCAGGTCTGCCCACGAAGCTTCTACTGCAAGGAGGCTGGTCTCCAGGCCCCCAGCGGGCAGTGCCCAGCAGGTGAGAGGCAGCAAGATCTTCAGGTGCAGGAAAAGGGGACAAGGCCAGGAGGGGGAGTTCCACAAGGGCAGCTGTCTGGGTCCCGGGCTCCATGGCATGGTCCTTGAGGGCCCCCGTGGCAGGAGACCTGCTAGGACTAAATGCCTTCAGGGAGGGGATAGTCCTCCTGAGTGTCCCTCACTCCAGGTTATTACTGCGACTCTAGCGCTGGGCCCATCCAGGACTTCAGCCTGTATCCTTGTCCTCAAGGCTATTACTGCCCCCTGGGCACAGCCGTGGCCACACTCCACAGGTGCCCAGTGGGTACTTACGGCCCTCGGAGGGGACTGAGGAGCATCACAGAATGTCAGCTGTGTCCCGCTGGGAGGTTCTGTGCACTGGCAGGGCTCACGGCACCAACAGGTACGTCCTGGAGGACAGGAAGGGACTCAGGCAGGGGGTGGGCCTGATTGGTGGGTCCCAGAGCAGGCTGAGGAGGAGATGTGTTGGGGAGAAACTACATGGACCTGGATCTCTGGTAAAAATGGGGGCAGAGCAGCAGGGTTTGTTGGGCAAAGGTTCCCCTGCCTCTCCCACCCCACCCCACCCCAGAAAGTCAAGAGGTGTAGGGTTGGGCCTCAGTGTCTAGTTTTAAAAAGCTTTCCAGGTGATCTGCTATCACCACGAATCGGGAGTCCCTTCATCACGGTATGCTCGTCTCAAAGTAGAACCACACCGCAGCTGCCCAAAGTCAGCACGGAGGCCCCACCAGCACCGTGTGCAGGGGTTCTTGTAGAGGGTCTTTAGCATCTCTGCCCCTAGCCCCCCCGTTAGCTGATTTGGGTAGGGGGAAGAAGGAGGGTGGCACTTTCTTGGGTGTTGGCTGGCTTCCCTGTGAAATGGCTGGAAATGTTTTGACCCATAAGGAAAATCCAGGCCTGGCAGTTGGCAGGCTCTGAGGGCAAATCTCAGCCTGGCTCAGACCCCACAGCCACTTTGACCTGGAAACTTGGTACCGACTACACCTGGAGGAGATTCGGGATCCCGCTCATCCCAGGGCCCAGGCTGCTCGGGCTGGTTTTGTGTCAGGAACTCCTGCAGTCTGTGGCCCTAGTGGGGGAGGGCATGGGGCAGCATGAGCAGCCCTGGGCCTTGTGCTGGGTTCTCCAGCAATGGGTGCAGTGGGAAGGGCTGACAAGGCGTCCTTTCCTCTAGGAGACTGTGCGGCAGGGCACTGGGGCAAGGGAGGAGCCACCAGCCAGGACCCCCCCGATGGGGCCTGGGGCCTCCTCTGCCCCGCTGGGCACTACTGCCTCGAGGGTACCTCACTGCCTCTGGGGCCACTCCTACCATGACAGGGCAGAGGGAGGTCAAGTCCCTTCCAGCCCTCCACTGTTGAGGGCGGGTCTCTGCTGGTTTTAAGCCCTTCTCCCAGCACATGAGCCATAGCCCAAAATGGAGGGCGGTGCTAAGCTGTGCAGGGCTGAGCACAGGACTCTTCTCCCCCACATGCCCTCCCCACTCTGCTCAACAGTCTTCACCCTTCCCCTCCCTGGAACCCTCCCCCAACCTAGGCCTCAGGAAACCTCGCTTGAGCGACTGACCTTCCTCCTTTACCCTGAGGATGCTTTCAGGGCCGGGTCATTCCTCCACCTGGGTACTCTTGCAGAATGGCAAGTGTCTTCCTTTCATTCAGTAATGTTGACTCAAGGACTCCAAAGCTGAACTGGTCCCTGTCCTCTGGAAGCAGAGAGGGGGAGGCATTTCCATACTGGTCTGCCCAGAGGGAAGTTCCAAGGGATAGGAGCCTAATTCAGTCCAATGTCTCCCCCCGGGGCCTCTTCCTTCTGTTGCTCTGACTTCTGCAGGAGCTCCTGTCCCCACCCAATGCCCACCTGGTACCTGGTCTGAGGAAGGGAACAGAACCCCAGAAGGATGTCAAGATTGCTCTGGAGGGAGACTCTGCTCTGGCGGCCACCTGCCAGTCTGGCCAGCACCCTGCTACCCAGGGTGGGCAAACACACCCACATGGAGTTGAGGGAACAGGGTCCCCAGAGTGAGGATTTGCTTCCACTCCAGGATCCAGACCCAGCCAGAGAACAAGGGGAAGAAATCCCTATAGTCAGCAAGGTGCCACCCCCACTGGCCTGCGGGGCCTTGGGCCACTTGCAGACATGCAGAGGTTAAGTCATGCCAGGATTCAAGAAGGAACCGGCTAGGAAGGGTGCCAGGCCCATGCTTAAAGTCCACCCACACTCCATGGCTGTGTGCTCCTCAGCGACTTCCCCCACATTTTTCCAGCGTTTCCTGCACTGGAGGAACTGTCCCTACCACCGCCATGGAGGGGCTCTCTGGGAGCTCCTGTCCGTCCCCCTGGGCACTTCTGTCCTCTGGAAATGGCTGACCCCACTCCCTGCCCTCCTGGCTCTTACACCTCCGGCACCCACACAACAAGATGTTACGTCTGTCCCAGTGGCCACTACTGTGTTCCAGGGCTGAGGCCGCAGCTGTGTCCAAGAGGTCAGTGTCCTGCCAGTGGCCTGGCTGACTAAGCAAAGCATCCAAAGCAAAAGGGAGGGGTGGGCAGAGCAGTTAACATGCCTGTTATCTGCCCCCACTTCCCTCAAAGGCCTGGGCTAGGTATTCGGATAATAAGGCGGTAATTCCGGATTTACAGAGCATTTCTATTTCCTGGGCAGGAGCCCCACGGCAGAGATGCCAGGCCTCCATGCTGGACTCTAGCCCAGCGCCCAGAGCCTGCCCTCTGCCACCTTCCTCCCCATCCCCTGCTTCCTCAGGTTCTAATCTCAGCCCTGATCCCTTCACAGGTTTCTACTGCCCTGAAGGGACAGGGCTCGACTGGCAGCCCTGCCCCCCAGGCACCTATGGCCCCGTGCTGGGACTGAGTAGCCTGCCAGGATGTCAAGCCTGTGATAGGGGCAGGTTCTGCCCCAGGGCCAATGCTACAGAGGCCGGTGGACAGTGCTGGGAAGGATTCTTCTGCTCCAGAGGGTCCACCCGGCCCAACCCAGAGGCCGGTACTGAAGGTACGAGGCCCTCCCTGCTGGACACTGATCCCCTGCTCTGTTTCCTAAGCCCCCCAACTGGGAGGTAGGGGACAGATTCAGAGCCTTCCATCCACTCTGTCAACCAGAGAGACTGATGAGTCTGTTCTGTCCAAGAGAACTGGGGTACCTGACCTGGGCCACCTGTGTTCCTGGGCTCTCATTCATGGGAGAGCAAGACACTGGTGCCCAGTATGAACAGTGCTTTGGCATTTGTCTCCACTACCTACTATCCCTTCTGGGCGGGACACCCCAAGAACTCCTATATCCCACACAAGCCAGGCTGAGGGCCCACAAGGCAGACCTGAGGAAACTCACCTTAAAGGTCATTGAAAAGTACTCTTCAGCTGAGCCATGCATTTGAGTCACTTGGCACAAACTGATATGGGGGTGGTGGGAGGGCCAGGCCATCAGATCAGAGTACTGAGGGTGGGGCCCAGCCCAGGTATGGTCAATATGTTAACCCTCCCAAGTAGTTCTCATTGTATAGCTGAGGGATCGTTCCAGTGGTTTTAATCTTCTGGGGCTCAAGTCCTCTTTGGAATTCAGGGACCATGGGGCAAAATCCCATGATCCAGTACAATCCCTGTCTCTGTCAGAAGGGAAACAGAGGCTCAGAAAGACAGTGTGCTTTGCCTAAGGCACACAGTCAGTAGCCAATTTGAGCGCCCGGGCCCACTGACCCCAGTCCAGCTTTCTGCCATTCTGCAGCTGTCCTCGGGCCCTGAGGGTCATAGCATCCTCAGGGAGGCCTGGACACTGGTGAGGACACTGTCTGATGCACAGCTCATCCCTCCAGTTCCTGACCTGCCTGTCTGTGCAGCAACAACCCAGAACTGGCTGGTTCCCATCCTCAGTCACCAAGCAGCCCTGGTGGCAGGCCTCTTGGAACAGGGCCCATGGGGGTTGAGGGAGAGGAGAGAAGACACAGCTAGGCATCTCCAGAAACTAGGAAAAACGTAAAAATACCAACCAGCATGGGAAGGTCTGCAAAGGCCTCTACAGCAAGAGCTGGGATGGTGATGGAAAGCCTGCCTCAGTCTCAAACGCTGTCTGTCCACCCCCTAGACCCCGGGCCTTGAGCCTTCCAGAGAGGCCCTGCCTCCCTCAGGTGCCCTGCCTCCTTCAAGAGCACCTTCCAGATGCCACCACCCCATGTCAGGAACAGCTTCCCCGGTCTCTTCCCTTCTGTAACAGCAACCCAGGGCTATGGTGGAGTAACCAGGTGCGGAGGGTGTGACCCGCAGGAGAGACCCGCAGCGCCATCTCAGGGCCCAGAGCCTGTACCGGGGACGCAGAGGGAGTTCTTCACGACACCCCCGCTCCTTGCCACACGCTTCCCAGGGGCCAGGCTAACTTGTTTCTTGGTTCCAGAGGAGGCTGGCCCGTGTCCTCAGGGACACTACTGCCCCAGGGGTTCAGCCGTGCCCCAACCCTGCCCACCTGGCACCTTCAGCGCACGCATCAAGCTCAGCTCAGAGGTAGGGAGACCCCAGCCCGGGAGGAGGCTGGGTGTGGGAAGGGCCCTGTTTGGATCTAGGCAAGCATACTGCCCTTGAGGTCAAATGGGGATTGGAGAACAGGGCCACCTGGCTAGCTCCTCCTACCTTGGGGACTGTAGTCATTTTCCCAGGGAGGTCTTCCCTGGCTCTCCGTAGCGCATATCATAGTTTACCATAGTATTTTACTTGCTGGCCTTATTTATTTTCTGTATTCCCCACTAAAATATAAGCACCACAAAGCCAGGGAGTTCTGTCTTTCGCTCACTACTCTGAGTCGGAATGGTGCCTGGCACACGGCCGGCTCCCAGCACCTGGGAGTACCTGACCTGGGCCACCTGTGTTCCTGGGCTTTCATTCATGGGAGAGCAAGACACTGGTGCCCAGTACCTGTTGGCTGCACGTATGACTTTGGAAACTCCGAGGGAGCAGCAACCCGCCCCCACCGTGCGGCAGGTGCATGGTGGGGGTTGCAGGGAGCACAGGGAGGGTGCCCAGTGAGGGCGGGCTGGAGGGCGGCTGCAGCTACACAGCACCTTATGCTCACCTTGAGGACTGCCGCCTGAGTGAGACAGGCCAAAGTAGGGTTTGAGCAGAGGAGTGACAGGAGACATTACTTTATAACATATAGTAATACATAATTTATAAAGGGCCACCAGAGGATGCACAAAATTCTATTTAAATTGCCAGTTTCCAAAAGCAACTTTAATATCTGGTTCTAGTCACAAGCGCCTCCAAATCATGGTTTGCGGTTCACTATTCAGAGGCCCTCCTGTTGTTAGAGGAATATTCCTGGCTTGTCAAAAGCCCCAGAAACCCCAGTGCTCTGGAGTGCTTGGTCCTCCACACTCAGATGAGCAGAAAGGGCTCCCCTGGAGGTAGATCAAGAAGGAGAGGCTTCCCCTGGTGTGATTGCTCAAACTACAAAAGGACATGGAGGTAAAGAGAAAAAAAGAAAGCAAGCAGAACAACCCTCAGATAGAGTAGTTTGGAGCATTAAGCCTTTGTGCCCCACCTGGAGAATGGGCAAGCAGAGGGCAGCCAGTGCCCATCAGGGGTGTTGTAGACGGAGGAAGGTGAGCCAGGACAAGATGTTCTCGGACCTGAGGCCCCCTTCGGGCCTCCTGGTGTGGTCCCTGCTTCCCTGCCCTGGACAGAGCTAGGGGTTGGCATCTCCTGCAGGCTGCCTGCTCCCTGGGCCCGCCTGGCCAGTACTGCGGCTCCGCAGGTCTCACCAGCCCTTCTGGGCCCTGCCGCACAGGCTTCTTCTGCCGCCATGGGGCCCTCGTTCCCAACGGCTCCCTGGGAGATGGGACCAGTGGCCCTTGCCCTGCAGGTACTTCTGGGGGCTGGTCTGAGGAGGAGCCTGGGGAGGTGGGAAGAGAGCAAGCTCCAAGGCCGCCACTCAGACAGGGGCCAAGGGTCCCCTGGGCCATATAGGAACTGGGTTTAGGATGGGAACACTCTGAGAGCCAGGGAGTGGGGTTTCCTGTGGACCTGACCTGTCGGATCTGTTTCCCTTCCAGGGCACTTTTGCCCCCCAGGCACTGTTACCCCCAGGCCATGCCCAGCAGGCACCTACAACAGGCTGGCCGCCCAGGGCCACTGTGAGTCTTGTCCTGAGGGGTGAGTGCTGAGAGGCCATCCTGGGGGCTCACGTGTCCAGCTGGGCAGGGTGTGCATTCCTGCTATGGGAAGTGGCTGGACCAGATGCTCGCTAAGACCCCTTTCACTTTAAAAAAAAGTCACTGAAGAACTGCCACACCTTCTAGCCACCTTTCTTATGTCTCTTGATCTCTCTATTGGGTATCGCTGAGTCATTCCTAATTTCAAACCTGGGTCTCTTGGGCTCTAATTTAAGCCATTTAAGTGTTCCCACCCCCCACCCCACCCCCGCCCCGTGCGTGCCCCGGGACCTTGAGCTGTAGCAGAGCTATGTCCCCAGTGGGCCAATAACTCCTGAGGCCAGCGATGAAGGGTGGACCCAGGCAGCCATATTGGCCCCACTCCATGCTGCTGGGGCCACAGAGCCCTGTGAGCTAACTCCTCCCCGCTTGTCTTTTCTGTAGTTTCTTCTGCCTGGCAAACACCTCCTCTGTGGTAGGGAACGAGTGTCCTGCAGGCCATTACTGCCCTGCTTCCACATCCTTTGCTTCTCAGTTCCCCTGCCCCAGAGGCACCTACAAGCCACAGAGAGGGGGTGTCCAGCAGTCAGACTGCATGCTCTGTGAGCCAGGTAAGGGGACAGGGACATACCCCCACCCCAGCCCTAGTAGGCCACACCCTCCATGACCAGGGAGGGAGGACTCAGGCCTGGCTGGGATGGGGATGCTTTGGCGGTAGACCGCAATGCACATCTGCTGGCTGGGGTGGGGGGTGCCCCAATCTCTCCCCTCCCCATGACTGGGGATCCTGTCTTTCCCTCTCTCCTACAGGCTCCTACTACTGCCTCCTGCCTGGGCTGGTGGCCGTGTCCGGGCCTTGCAGGGCAGGTTTCCACTGCACTCAAGCAGCAGCTGTCCCAAACCCCACTGATGGGATCACAGGAGACCTCTGTCCTCCAGGCCATTTTTGTCCCAAGGGCAGCCCCAGGCCCACTCCATGCCCCCCAGGTGAGTTACCGATGTGGGGGCAGGGCACCAGCAGGGCAAGGGTGTGCTCTGGGCCCTTAAGAGAAAGGAGTGGAGGTCCAGCCTTGGGGAGACATCTTGGGAAGGGCACAGAAGAAACCCCCAAACTGTACTTAAAGAGCAATGTCCATCCTGCATCCACATAGCCTGGGGCTTGGGGGTGGAATGATGAATGAGGTGACAGAGAGCTTGGGCCCAGGCTCTCTATGGGAGGCTTGAAGCCAGAGGGGTGTATGGCAGAGGCACAGAAGGAAGTGAGTGAGGCCTTGCAGCTAAGATGGGGGGATGAGATGAATCTCAGCTGTGCCAGGGCCCAGACAATAGGAGTGAGGCAGCCCTTCAGCCACTGGTCCGTGAGGCGAAGCAGGCAGAGCAGGACCACGGCTCTGCAAGCTGAGAGGCGCCACCTTGGGCCTCCCTCTGGGAGCGGGGCCCCCTGAAGGTAGCTACAGAGTGTATCCCTGCAGGCTCCCTCCTGCCCACCCCTGGGGCCACGTCTCGGGAGGACTGCCGGCCATGCCCAGCTGGCTGGTTCTGCTCCAGGGCCGGCCTGAGCTCCCCAGAGGCCCCATGCGAAGAGCCTCTGTCTCTGGGCACAGTCCAGGTAAGGGCGGACCTCCTCGGCATTTGGGTAGGGGTAGGGTGCTGTGGGACCCCCAGTGGGCTGGCCTGGAAGGAAGACATTGTTGTGGGCCCTCTCTCTGTATTCAGGCTCCTGAAGCCCAACTGCAGTGAGACAGGTCTCAGACCTAGAACCTTCCATGGAAGGGGCTGAAAACCCCGAGTATTAGCATGTGGCTCCTCATGTGCCAAGAGCGCAGAAAGGGAGATGGGAGATGTGTGGGATGAATGGTAGAGAAAAGGAAGGAACAAGAAGCATTTTTTAAAAAATCCGTCAAAATGGAGAATCCCATGCTTTGGGGGAAGGCTATATAAGACACTCTAGTGAGGGGGCAGGAAGGGCCTTCACCCCTCATGTGCTCCCTGGGGTCCAGCAGAGAAGGGGTAGAAGCTCAGACCCCAAGCACAAGGCTTAGCAGAGGGGGCACCGTTCTGTCTTCTGGGGCCTCTGTTCTCAGCTGAGAACCAAGAACAGGTTGGTTATAATCAGTTTTGAGATATAAGTAAATTACACTAGAAGTTTAAAGCAGGTTCCTTTTTTTAAATCAGAATATATTGAAAGTTGGCTCTATGACTACATTACTCAGTTGCATTCTGACACTCTTTCCTGCAACAAAGGAAAGCAGGGCGAAGTCGCTGCTAATTCCTTGGAATTGTGCCTGGCCCTGAGAACCTTTAGCAAGTGTGCTGTGCAAGGGAAGGTCAGCAACTGAATGAAAAAAAAAGGGCCTGGCCAGGACACGATCTTTGCAGACCCACACAGATTGCCACTGGGATACCAATCAAAGAGATTGGCAGGGCATAAAGGAACCCCTCCTAGGAGTAGGGATCACACCTGCAGGGCCCAGGCCAGCTGTGAATGCAAATGCATGAAGGGACCGCAGTGCATATTAGGGCTCAAGGAAAGCTGCAAATCTAGGTAACTAAGTTTAAAAGATTAGATCTCTGTGCAGGCCAAGCAAAGCTCCTCTGCAGTCAGACCCAGCTTGTAGACCACTTGGCCTGTGCTCTCCGTTCTAAGGCCGTCTTCCAACCGACAGTCCCTGAGAAGCACCTGTGTGTCAGGCGCTGTCTGTAGAGAACCAAGAGGCTCAAGTGCCCTGCTCTCACCAAGCTTACAACCCGATAGCCCGTCAGTGGGAAGGGGCTCCTCACCAAACAGGGAGGCTCCCTCTGATACTGCAGCTCTCAGAAGGGATCCCCCCACGCTGTCCCCACCTGGGAGATCTGGCCTCAGTGTGGACACAGCCCCACGCTAGAGCACAACCTATTTAGGACCACGTCTCCAAAAAAATGCATCAAATATCCCAGGAAATTTTAAAAGTCGATATATAAAAGAATAAAAACAGTTTCAACTCTTCATCCTAAAGAGTATAGGTTTCTGATCCTGCTCCATCTCTTCCTGTGGTCTGTCTTCCAAATTAGGTCCCTTGCAACCCGCCTCTCGTGCCTTCATTAAGCCAAGACCCGTGGAAAACCCAGATCATGAGCAGGGTCAGGCTTCCTACTGCTTGCTCGTGTTCCATATGATGAAGAGCACAGGGGTCTCCAGGGGACTTAGTTGACACAGCATTTCCCAAACTTACATGCCCCAAAAGGCTACGTTTTGAGGAACACTTCATAGGACTAGGACCCCAGGGAACCCTGTTGGTGAGAGATGTTCTGACCTGGGAGCCTGGGGCTGCCTCAGGTAGCTTGTGAGGTTCCCAGTTTCAACACCCGGCTTGTGGAGAGCACTGTCCTTCATCCCTCTCAGCCCTGTCACTCCACATCTGGCTCCTTCCCACAAGGGACCACCAGGAGGTTCCTACGTGGACCTTCCACAGGGCTGTTTTCAGCTGGAGTGTCCCCTCTAGGCGTCTGTAGGACTGAGGTGTAAGGGACCAGACCCAGGAGTGTGATACCTCAGAAGCACCATGAATCACATACCCCACCCCGTCAACCACGCTCACATGGAGGGAGTAAGAACTGTTGTGGGCTCTGGCTGGAAGGAGATGGGGAGTCTCCCAAGAGGAAATAATTGTCTCCCATGGCTTTTCTAGGCACTCTCTGCCCCATTGGGCATGTGTGTTCCCCAGGCAGCCTGGAACCCCAGCTCTGCCCCCCAGGGCAGTATCAGGATGAACCTGGACAGAGTCTCTGCAAGACATGCCCTGCTAGAAAGTGAGGAGCTGTTGCTGGGGCTGGGGCTCCTTCTTTATCTGGGTGACACTTGACCTTTCCTGCCCTCTCTGAAGCTAGAGGGACTCAGACATGTTGCAGGGACCAGTGACCACAGGCCCTCCAGGCACCCTTGCCCTGCAGAGCCCAATGTAATTAAAA
>NW_027858706.1:0-13253 GCF_054177405.1 Leptonychotes weddellii
TGCCAGTCCTTTCTGGCCTGCCAGGTCTCTGTGGATAGGTCTGTTGCCAATCTAATGTTTCTACCATTGTAGGTTACAGATCTCTTCTCCCGAGCTGCTTTCAGGATTTTCTCTTTGTCTCTGAGACTTATTACTGCTATTTAAATCATGGGCAATCCTTTACAAAACAGGACATACTTCAAATTTGACATAAAAAGATTCTTCTAGTTTCACAGTCTTTAGTTTTTCCTTATACCTAGGTTTGAGGTTTTTTATTAGTTGTGCTCTAGAAAATGTTAGATTAGGAACCCCTTTTCTTTATTCCAGATAAACATAAAAATTTAGTTACAAAACCTTAAAAGCGGACCCCCCAAGGTAAAATGTCTTTAGATGGATTGCATAGTAATGCATACTTGATTTTCTTTTATACTTTGTAGAAATTTGAATTTAATAAAGGATGTCTAGAATGCCTTATTCTCTTCTTCACTTAATAGATTTCTACTTTAAAGCAGAAATTATAATTTCTTGACCGGCAAGCCAGATTTAGTCCCTAACCATATTTTGTTTGACCAGAAAAGTTTTTTTAATTTGTTGCCAAATTATTTTCATACAAAAATGTGATTTCCATCTATTCTGAAAAATTGGAAACCTGATAACATTGGGCCTATAGTCCTGTAAGGCAGCAGCTGGCTAGACTGAGTAGCAGCCACCCCTTTTAGAAATGCATAAACTCTTCAGTTTGCCATGGTCTTGACTATGACCAAACTCCCTACTTTATTTACCTGCCTGATCCCAATAGGGATTTGGGTTTGGAATGCTGGCTTTAAGGCATATTTCATAAGGTCACTTCTCTGTAAAATTTTCTACTATTCTTTCTTCCACAATCAGTTATGCTGTGTTCTCATAGCACATTCATTTGTACATACCTCAGTTATAACCTTTATATCATTTTATTGTAATAATAATTGTGAGTTAAGTTCAGGAGCATGTCATATTAGTTTTTATATTCATAGCATTTAGCGCAATGCCTGGCCCATGATAGAAATTCAATCAATATTTGTCTAATGAATATGTGAAACCCATTTACCCTGCCAACATTCAAAAACACCTGGGCCCTTGACCATTTAAAGGAAATGCTTATTTAAATGTGTATTCAATATTTATACAGTTAAACATTTCTTCAAGAGATGCTTTTGAGTGCCTTCTGTGTTTGCTTCTCTCAGTCATTTGGACCCACTACCAACCTGAAACTATTTTAAGGACTGTGGGTATAACTGAACAAAATTTATGAAGGTTCTGGAAACATTCTCATGGAAGTATTCTGGAGGACTACAATTATTTGTATGTGGGTCTGTAATAGTTTATTGGTTTGTGTGGATTCTCATTTTTGGTTTTAGATTGTGAAATCTTAGAGACATTGTTTTCAGTGTGAAAACTCATTGTTCTAAGTGACTTCTGTGCTTAACTGTATATGCATGGATGCTAAATAAATACTTCTGGACTATTTTGTTCAGAGTGTTGAATCCCTTAGAGAATGGTGATAGGAAGCGTATGAAATTTGAAACCAAACATAAGGAATAAATCACTCACTTTTTATTTATTCCATTCTTAAAGATTGTGGTTTGGGGATTGAGTCTGTAAGGGAATTTATAGTATAGTTAGGAAAGCATTGAAAGATATATTTTATTCTTTGTGATTTGTCACAGATTTTTTTTTTAAGGGAAAAGTAATAAATGCACATGGTATAAAATTAAAATAGCATAAAAATGGAAAATTTCCTCTTACTCAAGACTGGAAGAACTACTGCATATCTTTTCATAAATTGTCTAAGCGTTAAAGAGTACACACACAATCCCTTTTCTCCCCACAGTTGGGAGCATTCTGCACCTTCTATTTATCATTTAATGATATTGTATTTCATTATCCTAGGATACTCATCTTTTTACATTTTAACATTACTAAAATTGAGATATGTCTTATAGTCAGTATCATCTTAAAATCATCATAGTCCTGGATTGACATCCATTTCTTCTAGAGAGGATGTTTGCTTCTGTCAGTCACGTGGGCTTACTCATACCTAATACTACTTTAAATGCTCTGAGAGTTTTTGGACCATGCTAATGGTATCAGTCAGGCTACAAATCCATGTGAACTGGCTTGTGGTTTAAATTTTCAGGATTTTTTTTCTTCTTTCTATTCCTTTTCAGGATTAAGATCTGCAAGTTTTCTTGCTGTATCTTTCTGTGTTGTGGGTTCATTTCTCATTACTCATATATCCAGCTTTATTTAGGCATCTCCTATTAGACTCCCATCTTGGGCATTCCCTTTTTTTGTAGTAATAATTTAAAGGTACATCTTACATCTGATGGCATCATAGATTGGATAGAATAGGTGTCTTTGGACCTTTTTGTTTCAGCACAATGAGATAGTGTCACTTCTTTTCACAGCTGCATCATATTTCATTGAAAGTATGTACTATGATTTTTATGTTGTCCCTCTTTTTTGCTATCACAAACAAGGTAAGAATGAAGATCTTTGTATATAAGGCCTTGCATCTGTATGGACGAATACTTATTTCATCGATTTAGCAGTGTTCTAGACATTAAGAGAACAGTAACAAGACAGAGTCTCTGATCTCATGAAACTTACATTCTTTTTTTATCCCGCTTTATTGAGATATAATTGATATATAACATTCTATAAGTTTAAGGTCTACAATGTAACAATTTGATGTACTTATATATTATGAAGTGATTACAAAACTAAAGTTAATTACACATCTGTCATCTCACATAATTACCATTATATATGTGTGTGTATGTGTGTGTGTGTGTGTGTTTGTGTGTGGTGAAAACATTTAAGATTGACTAAGCAACTTTCAAATATACAATACAGTATTGTTAACTGTAGTCAGCACGCTGTACAGTAGATCTTCAGAACTTACTCATCTTGTAACTGGAAGTTTATGCTCTTTGACAAATATCTGCCCATTTCACCCATGCCCTAGCCCCTGAAAATCACCAATTTATTCTGTTTCTATGAGTTCAGCTTTTTTAGATATCACATGTAAGTAAGATCATATAGTGTTTGTCTCTGACTTATTTCACTTAGCATAATGCCCTCAAGGTTCATCTATGTTGTCACAAATAGCAAGATTTTCTTCTTTTTATGGCTGAATAATATTCCACTTATATTTATCCATTCTTCTATGGATGGACAGTTTGTTTCCATGTCTTGCAGTACACATGGAGGTGCAGATATCTCTTTGAGATGGTGGTGTCATTTTATAAAGCTTACATTCTATCTGGGGGAGGTGAGGTGACGTATATAATTTCAGATAGCTTTGAAAATGCAGAAAACCAAGAAAGGGGTCAGTGAGAAATGTGGGGTAGGGAATAGTGGTGATGCTATTTCATATAGGGTGATTAAGGAAGTAAAGTTTGAGTAGAGACCTAGATGAAGCAAGGGAGTTAGTCAGTAATTACCTGGGGGATGAGATTCTAGAAAGAAAAAAACAGTTATTGCAATAATGGCCAAGTAGGCCATGGTGAAATGTTTGGGTTTTATTCTGAGTGTGATTGGTAGCCTAGGAAAGTTGTAAGCAGAAGAGTGATATGGTCTGATTTACATTTTTTTTTTTAAGATTTTTTATTTATTTGCGAGAGAGAGAATGAGAGCGAGCATGAGAGGGAGGAGGGTCAGAGGGAGAAGCAGACTCCCTACTGAGCAGGGAGCCCGATGTGGGACTCAATCCTGGGACTCCAGGATCATGACCTGAGCCGAAGGCAGTCGCTTAACCAACTGAGCCACCCAGGCGCCCGGTCTGATTTACATTTTTAAAAGGTGAGTGGAAAATTCATTGTAGGGAAGTAAGAGTAGAATCAGGAGGACCAGTTACAAAGCTATTGCAGCAGTCTGGATCAGAAGTCTTTTTACCAAAATAAACCTACAAGTAAAAAGTACTCTCAGAGATACACAAAGATTTTCTAAGGATGCCAGGACACAGATAGTTTTATGGAAATCAATTTCCAGATCATCAACTTCCATATTTCGCCTTTACTGGGAAAAATCTGTCATGAAATCCTCCCTTTTCACAATTACTCTCTTGCTTTACAAAACCAAAGTGGATCTAAATCTTAGTGGTTCATTGCCCCAGGGCCTAGGCTATGAAACTAAGGGAAAATTCAAATATTGATGTTAGCAAAGCTTTCTCTAATGAAGGTACCAAGGGACTTTTTGTCTTTTGTTCTTTGTGGTGAAATATGGCAGCAGAGGTATTACGATAGTGTGAATTTCTTATATGTTGTAGCCTGGAGTTGTGGAACTGGTAATAATTTTTAGTGAGTTACCTGTGAGATTATGGTGCAGTGAAGATGCAAAAAACCCTCTCACAATGTAATTTATAATATTAATTTTTTAATGAAGAAAGATTTAAGGGTATCACCAAAAATGTAAATAAGCTTAATGTTTTCACTAAAGATGCTTGTGAAACTTGATATAACTTAAACTAGTATTATTCGTTGCAAAAGCAAGGAAAATTGTACAAGACTACAGAAAAGTTACACTGTTAGAAGACCTATCACTGCATTTACAGCAGTTTTTTTTTTTTTTCAGAAACCACTGTACTTCATAGAATACATGGAATAGCAGAAGACATGAATTAGATTGTAGGGGAAAATTGCCTTATAGGTTAATGAATACATAGATGATTCCAGTTGTCTCCAGCTAATAACTATGACTGTTCTTCCAGTAAAGAAAACGGCATTATTAATGAAATTTTGACATTTGGATTCTTTTAGTAATACAACTGTGAAGAGATTTTACAGGACTTAGAATACTTTTCTTTGAATTGACTTTATTTGAATAGATTAAGAATGGTGCCCAAGTACTTCCCAGCATAGAACTGTAAAGAATGGGCAACGGGGGGACTTATTGTTCATATCTGTACTTTAAATCCTATTTTAATTTTAGAACACTATACATACAGTCCCCAAATTACAATGGTTCTACTTGTGATTTTTCAGCTTTATGATGGCATAAAAGTGATACATATTCAGTAGAAACCATTCTTCAAATTTTGGATTTTGGTCTTTTCCTGTGCTAGTGATATGTGGTACAATACTCTCCCAAGACGCTGGGTGGCAGCAGTGAGCCACCCAGCTCAGCCAGCCACCTGATCACAGGCTTAAACAACCAAAACACTTATAACCATTCTGTACCCATACAACCATTCTGTTTTTCACTTTCAGTACAATATTCAGTATAGGACATGAGATATTCAAGACTTTATTATAAAATAGACTTTGTGTTAGATGATTTTGTCCAGTTGTAGGCCAACGTAAGTATTCTAAGCACTTTTAAGGTAGGGTAGGCTAAACTATGATGTTTGGTAGGCTAGGTATATTAAATGCATTTTTTACTTACCATAGTTTCAACCTAAAATGGGTTGACCGAGATGTAACCCCATCTCAAGGAAGATCTGTATTCACAAACAGGCTTTGGTTGCCTAAAATTTGAGTCCTGGTTTCTATGGAACATTCAGTGTTGACCCTAAAATGTAAATTGTGTTAAGATCAGAACATTAAAATTGCATCTTTTTAAAACAGCATGTGAGGAAATAGAGTCAATTCATACCTGGCTCATTATAAAACGTGAGGTAGCTTGTCATGAGGATGTGTATTAACACATTTATTTGTACTGAAAAATGAATCAGACTGTCTGGCCATCGTAAGATTCCTTGACAGGAGAGGTTTTAATGTAGCAATAAAAATGAAATGAAAGCCCAATTAGAGTGGGTCATGCAGAAAATGGGAAAGTAGAAGCAGTGGGCAAGTCTTTTTAGGCGGTCTGATATAAAAGGTAATGGAATTAGAGCAAAAAATGGAAAGGGATGTGAAATATAGGGAGGGAGGAATTTATGAATAACTAGAGGTATTAATTACAGGAGCCAAGTCTTATTAAATAGGCAGTAAAAGATGGGATCCAGTGTAAAAGTGGCAGGTGCAGCCTTAAATAGCAGAAGGGATATAAATCATACAACATAAAGGGAGGGAAGGCAGACCAAGATATGTAGATAGGTTCAAAGATTTGGGTGTGTAACTGAAATTATTCTCAGAGTTTCCAGTGGTATGAGAGAGAAAGTCAACAGCTAAGAATAAGAGGAGAGGATTTTGGAGGTTTGAAGAGTGAGGAGAATGAAGCAGTGGTAGGAATACTGGATGGCACAAAGTCTATTTAAAATTTATGCTCATAAATTTGAGCTCATGTATTTTTCTCTGGCAAGGTTCAGCTGCTCCTATTGCTAGTGCAGAATAGATGGAGAGTTGAGTTGAACTACATCTAGGAATTTGCCAGCTGAGCTTCTCTGAGGGACAGGAAAATGGGGGAAGTGGAAATATATAAGTTAGTGACTATGGTGATGAGTTGTGAAACCTAACCTGGGTAAAGAAGTGGAGGAATGGGGGGATTAATGATCAATGAAGAAATGGTAGGGCTAATGGATTAGAGATTCCAATGGAGCATTCTGCAGTAGGTGAGCCAAAAGGAGAAGATGGTCATCCAAAAGTCTGTATATTCCAAGGAGTAACCACTCTACTGATTGCTAAATTGAGATAGTGCTCTTTTCTTTCTATCCTTCCCCGGGAAAATGGAGAGGAGGTCGTTATCACCAAGATAGTTCTCAAATTTGTATTCCATAGCCCTGATCTCTTTGCTAAACCTCAGTTCTTCAGGTTCAGTGCCAGCAAACATTGCCTGGATGCTCTACTCACACTCATATTAATTATATTTAACTCCTTTCAACAATGTTTCATCCAAATTTACTTGTTCTGGACTACAGTTTTTCTTTTTGACTCTTCTCTAACTCATTCTTCTCCTTGCTCCAATTTTTATCATTATCAAATAAGTTAGCTTATATAATATTTATTGGATCCATTCTCCTGTGTTTATTGCATTGTTATGACTTTAGTTTTAGTAACTACTCTTAATAGTCACCCAAATGGTAACCTCTTCATAATCTTTTTTTTCTAATACAAAGTTAGTTTTCAAAATTAAATTCTTAATAGCCACAGCCCTTCTCAAAAACTTTTAGGGGGTTTCCACTTTTTTAGAATAATGTCCAACCTCTATAGCATAGGCTCCAGCCTTTTCTTCCATTTTCATTTCTATAACCTTTTCTTGGAATCTCCCAGGGCCCATGAACTTCTTGGCCTTTCCAGTGCCATCCCGTCTCCATATCTTATTGCCTGCATTTCCCTCTTCCTGAGATACCTTCCCCACATATCTGAATGTTAAAATCTTTTGGGCACAAACTTAAATCCTACCTGCTCTATAAAGTATTTTTAATCATTATAGACATATAGTAGTATTAAAACTATTTTTACATATATTTTATATATATTGTATATATATTTTATTTTAATCCTTACAACAATAAAATGAGGTCTTTTTTTAAAGATTTTATTTATTTGCGAGACAGAGAGGATGCATGAGTGGGGGGAGGGGCAGAGATTGAGAGAGAGAGATAATTTGAAGCAGATTCTGTGCTGAGCGCAGAACCCGACACGGGGCTCGACTCACAGCTCTGAGATCATGACCTGACCGTAAATCAAGAGTGGACACTCAACTGACTGAGCCACCCAGGCGCCCCCAAATGAGGTCTTATTTAGCACCATTTTAAAGATGCGGAAACTGGGAATGAGAAAATTATGTAAATTGCATATTAATTGCATAGTATTAATTGTATAGTAATTAAATTGGCACTGTCACTCTTGCCTTTAAATAACTTATATGCTTATTTTTCTTACTTGTTTCCATGCTTTGTCCTCAATACATTGGGTCGAGGCTTTGTTCATAATAGTCTTATTTGAACGAATGAAAGACTAGATTCATGGAAGCATAAGTGTTTTTCATAATTACTATTTGAGGGATACGTGTTTTAAAGTAATTTGGGTGCATATTAATAGCCTTTTTTTATGTTGTGACATTTAAGTCTGGCAGGAGGAAGAGGAAAATCACCAAAGCTGAACGATTAAAGCAGCTACAAGAGGAGGAGGAAAGACGGCAGAAAGAGGAAGGTACAAAATACACAGTGTTACTATTTTCATATGCAAGAAATATAACAGTAGGTTGGTATTTCTACATTCATTTAAAAGAATTTTCAAAATTCTTCAATTTTTCAAATTTCATCTGTTTTATAATAAATGTCTGCTGTTTAAAGGGTACCCAGAAAGTTCTGTTAGTACACACCCATCACTTTCAGAAGTGGAGTTGCCAGGTAAAATACAGAATGCCCAGTTAAATTTGAATTTCAGATAAACAATGGATAATTTGGGATAATTTGCCTCATGCAATATGGAACATATTTAAATTTTTTAAAAAAGGCAGTTCTTTTATCTGAAATTCAGGTTCAACTAAGCACTCTGTATTTTTATTTGCTAACTCTGGCAACCCTACCTTGAAGTGTTTGTATTTACTGATGAGATCAGAGGCATTGGTGCTTATTGTACAGTAAGAATTCTGAAACTCAAATTCACTAAATATAGGAAGTAGACACTAGCAAGAAATGTACAGAGCAGCCTAAGTTCTTATAGTTTAATAATATTTATTTGCCAAATTTAAAGAGGATTTTCATTTGTAAAAAAAAAAAAAAGTCAGTTAAAAATTAATAAAAATATCAGTTATTTAAAATACCAAAAAGTGATTTTAAAAATCTGACTATTTCAAGTGGTTGTAGCTTTTAGCATTAAGAACATGTGTGATTCAAATTCAGGTTTTAAAAGTCTGTCCTCTGGTTCCATGTTGATTTTTTTATGTGTAATCATTATAAATCCTTCTTAGGTGGCTCATGATAAGAATACATTATCAGGATCTAGATCTTGGGGCAAGTTTTATTATATTGGATTAAACTCATTCTTCAACATATATTTCATATTCTGTTTTTAATAGTGAAAGCAAGAGAAGATTAGGGTAGTTGCTTCTGATGATGTAGATGTCACAAACTTACGGAAATCTTCTGAAGACTTTACCTCTCCTTAATTACCCATGATAGATCTGTCACTTTTTATTGGTTAAATCATTATTGGATTTCTATAAACTTTTTGGGCAAGAGAAATATCATTATAGTCCTATTTTCTTGGCCAGAAAGTTTGAGTCATGTTGTTTTTTGAAAGAAGTCTAGCATTCGTCTTATTTCTACCACATGATATGGTTGTGACTTCTATAAAATATTCCACCACCCTTACATCTTGAAAATACTTTAAGCAATTTTAAGGGCTTAAAAACAGATTGATTTAATCACTGAGAAAAAAAATTTTTTTGGTTCTTTAGAGGAGGCTCGTGTGAAATATGAAAAAGAAGAAATGGAAAGGCTTGAAATACAACGGATTGAGAAAGAAAAATGGCATCAACTTGAAGCAAAAGTATATAAACATTAGTAATATTTTTTTAAAAGATTTTGTTTATTTGTCAGAGACAGAGAGAGAGCTCGTGCACACAAGCAGGGGGAGCGGCGGGCAGAGGGAGAAGCAGGCTCCCCGCTGAGCAAGGACCTAAATGCAGGACTCAATCCCAGGACCCTGGGATCATGACCTGAGCTGAAGGCAGATGCTTAACCAACTGAACCACCCAGACGCCCCTAGTAATGTTATTAATGAAGACACACTATGTGGCTGTCAGATATGTTTGGCCATGTAACGTCACTCTCCCCCATACCTACCACTAATGTTTAGGCCTTTATAAACTGGTTTAACTCATTTAATCCTACCAGAAAGTTAGTGAAATTATTACCCACATTTCACAGATAAGGAAATTGAGGAATAGGGAAAGTAAGCAGCAGAGCCAGGATTTAGACATAAATAGCTTTGCTTCGGAGCCCTTGCTTGTAAGCATTGTTATTTTTCTCAATCTGTTTTATAGATAAACAGGGATGCCCCTCCCTCACCCCCCCAAACTCAAATTCTACCTCTCCTGTTTCAGGTTTTTTTTTTAATTTTTTCTTTTTAGAGTTTATTTATTTATTTGAGAGAGAGAGAAACAGAGATAGAGAGAGCACAAGTGGGGAGGAGAGGGAGAAGCAGGCTCCCTGCAGAGCAAGGAGCCTGATGCTGGGCTCGATCCCAGGACCCCGGGATCATGACCTGAGCCGAAGGCAGACATTTAACCGACTGAGCCACCCAGGCGCCCTCTCCTGTTTTAGCTTTACTTCTCTTTTTCACCAGAATTTTTCAATTAGCAATAATCGCGCCTCGGATACACCTCATTGGCTACGATACTGCCACTGTGCAAAGCTTTTCACCAGAATTTTTCAGATCAGTAGTTCTGAAATATTTTGATCTGAGGAGAAACCTCTTAAGTATTAAAAATTGAAGACCCCCAAGGAGATTTGTTTATGTGGATTATATCTATCAATATTTACCATATTAGAAATTCAAACTGAGAAATTTTAAGATGCATTATATTAATAGATATTAAATATTGTTAAAAATAAACATTAGTAAAAATAAAATATATTAACATTTAAAGAAAGAAAACAACTATACATAGAATTACATATATAATATATATTATTGATTTATAATTGACATATAATATATTAGTTTCAGGTGTACAACATAGTGATTCAATATTTGTATATATTGTGAAATGATTGTTATAATACGATAGTTACATCCATAACCACACATTATATATTTTTTAAATTAGGGAAATAAGTGGCATTGTTTATATTTTTAAAATCTCTTTGATGTCAGACTTAACAAAAGACAGCTGGATTCTCATATCTACTTCAGTATTTTGTCTGTTTCAGTGTGTTGTTTTGATTGAAGTATATGAAGAAAATCTGGCCTCACGAAGATTCATAGTTGGAAAAAGGAATATTGTAATAGCCTTTCAGATAACTGTGAATATTCTTTTTGATACTATACCAAAACTCAATAAATCATAGTTTCTCAATATGGAATCTGAAATCATATCAATGAGCTTTTCATGCTCTGTTACACTAAAACATTGATTTATCTTACTCTTTAAGTAGATCTTGTATCCATGTATGATTCAGCAATATCATGCATTCGTTGCTTGGAAAAATTTGGTTTACTGAATTATTTCCTTCCAAATACTGACACATTTTTATTGTTCATTATCAAAAATCACATGCACTAATTTCATCTCCAATCAAATCAGAAAGGTTTTTAAGGAAAAAATGTCAAGCTCACAGCATAGATGTAAGTTTTCCTAAAATTTGAATTTTTTTCCTTAAAGATTCATTTATTTGAGAGAGAGAGAGAGCAGGGGGGAAGGGCAGAGCGGGAGGGAGAGAGAGAATCTCAAGCAGGCTCCCCACTGAGCACAGAGCCCCACGATATAGGGCCTGATCCCATGACCTGAAATCATTACCTGAGCTGAAACCAAGAGTCGGATGCTCAACCGACTGAACCACCCTGGTACCCCTTTAAAATTTGAATTTTTATTTGAAAACTTGAATTTTATCATTGGTAACAAATACTTTTAGTTGTTCCCTGGAATTGACATGCTCAATTCATTCATTTTTGAGAGGTTCTGCCAAGATACTCTAATAATTGCACAAGTATTTCTCAAGACAGTCTTGTCCTTTGATATGCAGCAGAAGTGCTTTATGTATACTTCCCATTTTATCACACAGAATAATCAAAAGACATACACTGATGAGTTGACATTTAATAAAATTAATAATTTTCACTTCATCACATCATTCTTATGTGAAACTGGCTGTTTCCCACCCCTCTCCCCCAAAGAATGTGCCCCCTAGTACAGCTTGTGACTTGATTTGTGCTGAGGCACCAGGAATTTTATACCATTTTGTGCCATTAGTGCAAATGTATACACAGCAAAAAAGGCAAATACTGTTTTAGTATTATTATGTAGACAGATTTGACCTCACAGATCCCTAAAGAGTCTTGGGGACCCACTAGGAGTCTGCAGATCATTCACAAACCACAGTTTCAGATGAAACCTTTTGGAAGTAGCAGTTACATTCAAACTAACTTTATTTAGTGTTCATTTTGAAAGTATTTTGTCAGTAAAGTTTAGAGGCTACTTGTGAAGCATAAAGGTAAAATTAAAGAGCTAGCCAATGTATTTATCTCCACGTAACAGGATCTGGAAAGGAGAAATGAAGAACTTGAAGAACTTTATTTATTAGAGGGGTGTTTTCCTGAAGCAGAGAAATTGAAACGAGATACTAGATTGCTTTCTCAGGTAAGACTGATTTGTGTGTGTTACGTGTGTGTGAACTAATACTTTTGTACCACAAGAGGGAGTTATAGTCTGATATCCTTTTTATTCCTCCCAAACTTTGACTTTGTAAAACATCTCTAATCTGACAAATCTCCTATATTGCATGTAGCAAAGTAAATGCACATAGCTTTGTAGAAAACTATTTGTCAATAATAAGACCCTTGAAATTTTGTATCTTTTGATTCTGATTTAATTTTGGGGAATCTATACTGAGGAAATTATTCTAAATTAAAATAGAAAACTGAGCTTCATGGAATCTAGTGTTGCTCAAAACAGCGTAAGTTTGGAAACAATAAAGATTATTATCAGGGGGCGCCTGGGTGGCTCAGTTGGTTAAGCGACTGCCTTCGGCTCAGGTCATGATCCTGGAGTACCAGGATCGAGTCCCGCATCGGGCTCTCTGCTCGGCAGGGAGTCTGCTTCTCCCTCTGACCCTCCCCCCTCTCATGTGCTCTCTCTCTCTCTCATTCTCTCTGTCTCAAATAAATAAATAAAATCTTTAAAAAAAAATGCGTAAAGATTATTATCAGGAGAAGAAGAAAAAACTAACAATATGGCAAAAGAAGATGGCGGTATAATTTTAAGCAAAAAACTGTAAGTACAATATGATTACAAATGTAGAATTTGCATAGACTACAGAATGAATGGAAGAACTCATACTAAAATGCCAATGGTGATTAACAATTAGTAACAATTTGAGAAGTGGAAATTAACCTGTGTTGGCTTTTGTAAATATAGAAGTTATATGATTAGAGAAGAAAGCAAAACAAAACCAACTCATAAATACTGTTTTAAAAATATGACAAAAAACCTACAGCGAATATCATTCTCAATGGGGAAAAACTGAGAGCTTTCCCCCTAAGGTCAGGAACGCGGCAGGGATGTCCACTATCACCACTGCTATTCAACATAGTATTGGAAGTCCTAGCCACAGCAATCAGACAACAAAAAGAAATCAAAGGCATCCAAATTGGCAAAGAAGAAGTCAAACTCTCACTCTTTGC
>NW_027858707.1:0-1937 GCF_054177405.1 Leptonychotes weddellii
AAATTGTAAATATATAGAAATATTGATACTGAAAAAAAAAAAAAAGAATAAGTCTTTCATTCAGTAGCACAGACATAACAGAACAATATAAAAATGCTGAGACAGATTTAAATTTATTAAGTCCATCACCATTAAGTAGGTAGTCAAGATGAATTTCTCCCTGAAACTGGATCCATGTGTCATAGGAAAAAACTGTCTACTAGCGGAATGTATGGACCTTAGCTGTTTGTTGAACACAAGTCAATATACATCTCTCCATGAAACTCTGTTTCTAGAGTTTTAGTAAGTAGGTGACAATGTTTTGAACCGGATTAGATTAAAATAAAATTGGAACAGATAAGACAGGAAGTTTCCATATCCCACCCCTCCACTTTCCTCCATTAACCACATCTTACATGTGTGTACAATACACCTTACAATTAATGAAACAACCTCAAACTTTTAAAGAACTAAAGTTCACAGTTTACAATAAAATACATTCTTTGTGTTTACCATTCTACACGTTTGACAAATGTGTAATGTCAAGTATTCCCGTTCCGGTAACAGACAGAAATCTGTGCACCAATGTTCGAGACAGTAGTATTCCCAGTAGCCATAGATAGACACAACCCAAAAATCCATCCTGTGAGGGAAGGACACATTAAATGAGATACGTACACATAATGGAATGCTATTCAGCCATATAAGAAACTAAAGTATTCCATATGCTACGAAATGGATGGACCTTGAAAAACTTAAGATGCTTTTTGAAAGAAGGCACGCACAGACAGACGTGTATTATACACGATCCCACATTTTCAGGAAACGAGAGTAGGGAAATTCGTAGACCCAGAAAGTAGAAAGTAGGACGGAGGGAGGAAGGGGGGAGGTGCAGTCATTTTTCATGGGTACAGAGGTTACTTAGGATGGAAATGCTTTTGATACAGGTGGTAGTGCTGACTAGCAAGTGGCCAAGGTGCACTTCCCTGATGCTTCACTGGGGCTCAATTTGGAAGAACCTGCAGCATATCTTATATCTGGGACCCTAACGTAGAGGCAAATTAGGATTGAAACTGTTCTCATGGCACAGACACCTCCTGCAGGGCTCAGGTGGATTTCAGAAAGTGAGGGCAGCTCTTGGTTCAGGGGTTCAGGACATTTTCTCGGGGGCCCTAGGCAGGTGTCAGGTCCTCAGGATCTCTCTACCCAGGGAAACAACTACATTCCTGTCCTGGATCCATCACTCACCAGCGTGGCCACTCTGGACAGTCGCCTCATCTCCCAACCTTTCAGGGCCCTCCACTGTAAATACGGGCTACCACCCCATATTTTCCACTCCAATGGTGCTGGTGTGGGGATTACAAGAGTGGATAATACATATTCTCTGAGAGCTGTAAAGCTTCATTCCCATGTGAAGGATAAAGAGTGAGCTTCCATCCTCCCATGCAGTGGAGTCATCCGAGTCCCATGTCTGGATTCACCCACTACCAGGTGTCTAGCTCACTCTGTAGGAAATCAGAACCTGACTACCTCCAGGGCAATGGTGAAGCATCAGTCCTTTACTATGTCTGAGGCTCTACTTGGAGGAAATCACTTTTAGTGTCACAACAGCACACTAATGAATAGGAGGTATGAATATTTCCACATTTCAGAGCAGGAAACTGAGACACAGAGGGCTCTCGGTAACTCTCTCAGCTATGGGTACCTTCTAAATGGGATGTGAATCCAGGCCATCGGGCATGGTCACTGTGCTTTGCTGCGTTTCTGTCACATCTCTGCTAAATCACACTAGTTGCCCACAAAACCTGTCTGTTGGGGGATTTCAGGGCACACCACACCGCAACATCTTCCTAAGGCCAGCGTTGAAGGACCAATGTCTGCTAGACAGCTGGTGAGTAGGGGGAGCAGAAGGTTGAACTAGGAGTAAATTAGGACTCCTGCCCCGATGGTCTTCTGCC
>NW_027858708.1:0-257 GCF_054177405.1 Leptonychotes weddellii
GCAAGGGCCTCTCTTCCTGTTGGGTCTGCAGTTGATGACGAGTGACAGCTCCTGAGTCCCTCCGCCTGCTGAATTTCCCGACTTCCTTTTATTAATTTTATTAATTTTCATAGTTGGAACTGGCTTCCAACTCCGCGGTAACCCCCAAGTTCTGAGCCTGATCCAGGGTCATCATGAGCTGCCTGCTTTTCCTGCTTCAACTCTTGTCTTTCTGACCCCCCTGCCCTTCAAACCCCTTCACTGACGGTTGTGTCTAG
>NW_027858709.1:0-257 GCF_054177405.1 Leptonychotes weddellii
CTCTCCCCTTCTTTCTTTCTTTCTACAGAGGATGTTAAATCTGTTCCTGTTAATCCCAAAGTAGAAATTTCTGTTTTCTTGTTTAGATCAGCTGTAAAGATTATTGATGAGAAGTGCTGCTATGTTACATCTATATTTTATTCTTCATAAATCAGAAATAATTAGATGTTATTTCCATCATTTCCAATGTTTGACTCTGATACTTTAGAAAGAGTATTTCAAATTAGGGATTAATACAAGTTGTCTGGTATGTCTGT
>NW_027858710.1:0-257 GCF_054177405.1 Leptonychotes weddellii
ACACAAGCAGGGGGAGTGGGAGAGGGAGAAGCAGGCTTCCCGCTGAGCAGGGAGCCCAACGCGGGACTCGATCCCAGGACCCTGGGATCACGACCTGAGCTGAAGGCAGTCGCTTAACCAACTGAGCCACCCAGGCACCCTCTCAAATAAATCTTTAAAAAAAAGAACCAACTTAAAAAAAAATGAGGTCAATGGTAACACCATTCAGCTGCAAGCACATTTTTGTACAACTTTTTCCAGCTACTGACAAAAGTCTG
>NW_027858711.1:0-257 GCF_054177405.1 Leptonychotes weddellii
AATGCTCATTTCCCCTAATTTTCCCTGCAATTAGGCAAGAAGAAAATGAGGACGTTGGATAGACTAAATGTTCAGTAGATGGGGTATAATTAATATCCCCAACTATGCTTCATATATTTGGAGTAAACAAAGAATACAATTTGAAAATTTCCTTCTTCAAGACAGGTGAGGCAACTTGCTTCCACTTTTAAATTGCTGGGTTTTTTTTTTTTTTGAGTATGTATATTATTTTATTTATTTGTTTCTTTGTTTACCAA
>NW_027858712.1:0-257 GCF_054177405.1 Leptonychotes weddellii
TGAAGACTAAGACAAGTATAACATCTTTTCATGACAGTTTCCATGAAAATTTTACTGGTTTGTGTAACATGGTGGAGAAAATGTAAGAAAGAGGAAACCAAGAAAGAAAAAAAAAGCAGGAAAGCAAGAAGATAATTAAGCCAGTATCATCTTATTTATGATCTAGAATTCTTTGACAATCTGTACGAAAACACCATGTGTGTATACACAAATATATTTCTCACTGTATTTATTTCTTCTAAATTGCCCAGTGTGAA
>NW_027858713.1:0-257 GCF_054177405.1 Leptonychotes weddellii
ATCAAACTCAACACCCAAAGAACAAATAATCCAATCAAGAAATGGGCAGAAGACATGTACAGACATTTTTCCAAAGAAGACATCCAAATGGCCAACAGACACATGAAAAAGTGCTCAGCATCACTCAGCATCAGGGAAATAAAAATCAAAACCTCAGTGAAATGACACTTCACACCAGTCAGAATGGCTAAAATCAACAAGTCAGGAAACGACAGGTATTGGCGAGGATGCAGAGAAAGGGGAACCCTCCTACATAC
>NW_027858714.1:0-257 GCF_054177405.1 Leptonychotes weddellii
AGGAGGCTCCATCCCAGGACCCTGGGATCATGACCTGAGCCAAAGGCAGACGCTTAATGACTGAGCCACCCAGGTGCCCCGAAAACTTCTTTTTTTTAAACAGAAATGATCACAGCTAACTATTTTTGAAAGTAAAACAAAAGAGTATTCTTAGATATTTAAATGCTCTATTTACCCACTATTCTTTAAAAAAAAAAAAAGGCTGTAATGATCTTAAATATTTTTCCTTTCACAGATGACTGTTCATTCTTTACACA
>NW_027858715.1:0-257 GCF_054177405.1 Leptonychotes weddellii
AAAATTTAACTTTAGGCTTTCATTTTTGTTTTTGTTTTGTCTTGTTTTGTTCTCCTTCAGATATTCTTTGAGTCTCCTGGCACAGAAAGAAAGAGGTTTCAAATAATCTTTGAAATGTAAAGACGTCAACCCTGCCTCACTCCCCCGCCCCCTAAGCTGAGTCCCCAGTTTGCCCTAAAGTGAGAACATGTCCCTGGAATAGAGTGAACCACATGGATGGCTAGCAAAGCTGCTTTTGGGCTTTAGATAGCAATGGT
>NW_027858716.1:0-257 GCF_054177405.1 Leptonychotes weddellii
ATGAAGCTTTTCCTGGGCATCCTCTTGTGCTCCCTGGTCCTGGGCGTCAGCAGCCAAAGCTGGTTAACCTTCCTCAGGGAAGCTGGTCAAGGTAAGGCCCAAAGCATGGGGGTCAGGGGGAGGCCGCACCTGGCCTCCCTCCAGGATTCCCCAGAGCAGAGGCCACATCCACACAGGGCAAAGGCCGCAAGTGGGACGCGAAGAAGCATGGTTTTCAAGATAGCAGTTTCCCAGGCTTTCTATTTATTGATTTTTTA
>NW_027858717.1:0-257 GCF_054177405.1 Leptonychotes weddellii
CATTAAGAGCATAGGCCAAAGTCTGAAGAGTGTTTCTGAATATAGCTGTGAGAGTGTCCTTTAGTTCAATCTCCATGAACTCACCACCGAGTGCTGGAGCAAAGGAGATGTAATAAAAATAGGCCGAAAAGGGGGAAAAAATATCTGGGAAATGTCAAGCACGTGTTCGAGTCTCAAATATGAGATGGGGCTGGCAGCAGAGACATAAGCACCCTTCACCCTGGGCATCTGCAGTTGTTGTCCAGCCAGCAGGGGAC
>NW_027858718.1:0-1937 GCF_054177405.1 Leptonychotes weddellii
CACATTACTGAATTGCTGGATGAGTTCTAGTAATTTGGGGGTGGAGTCTTTTGGGTTTTCCACATAAAGTATCATGTCGTCTGCGAAAAGAGAGAGTTTGACTTCTTCTTTGCCAATTTGAATACCTTTTATTTCTTTTTGTTGTCTGATTCCTGTCGCTAGGACTTCTAGTACTATGTTGAACGATAGTGGCGAGAGTGGGTATCCTTCGCATGTTCCTGATCTTAAGGGAAAGGCTCTCAGCTTTTCCCCATTGAGGAAGATATTCACTGTGGGTTTTTCATAGATGGATTTTATGAACTTGAGGAATGTTCCCTCTATCCCTATACTCTGGAGAGTTTTAATCAGGAAAAGATGTTGTATTTCGTCAAATGCTTTCCCTGCATCAATTGAGAGGACCGTATGGTTCTTCTCCCTCCTCTTATTAATGTGTTCTATCACATTGATTGATTTGCAAATGTTGAACCACCCTCGCATCCTGGGGATAAATCCCACTTGGTCGTGGTGGATGATCCTTTTAATGTATTGTTGGATCCTATTAGCTAGGATTTTGTTGAGGATTTTGGAATCCATATTTATCAGGGATATAGGTCTGAAATTCTCCTTTTTGTTGGGGTCTTTGCCTGGTTTGGGGATTAAGGTAATGCTGGCCTCATAGAATGAGTTTGGAAGTTTTCTTTCTGTTTCTACTTTTTGAAACAGCTTCAGTAGAATACATATTATTTCTTCTTTGAATGTTTGGTAGAATTCCCCAGGGAATCCATCAGGCCCTGGACTCCTGTTTTTTGGGAGGTTTTTGATGACTGCTTCAATCTCATTACTGGTTATTGGCCTATTCAAGTTGTCGATTTCTTCCTGTTTCAGTCTTGGCAGCTTATAGGTTTCCAGGAAGGCATCCATTTCATCCAGATTGCTCAGTTTATTGGCATATAGTTGTTGATAATAATTTCTAATAATTGTTTCTATTTCCTTGGTGTTAGTCGTGATCTCTCCCCTTCCATTCATAATTTTATTAATTTGGGTCCTTTCTCTTTTCTTTTGGATAAGTCTGGCCAGTGGTTTATTGATCTTATGAATTCTTTCAAAGAACCAGCTTCTAGTTTTGTTGATCTGATCTACTGTGTCTCTGGTTTCTAGTTCATTGATCTCTGCTCTAATCTTAATTATTCCTCTTCTAATGCATGGCTTAGCCATCTTTGTTGTTTTTTTCTCCAGTTCTTTAAGGTGTAGAGTTAGTTGGTGAATTCGGGATTTTTCTGTTTTTTTGGGTGAGGCTTGGATGGCTATGTATTTCCCCCTTAGGACCACCTTTACAGTATCCCATAAGTTTTGGACCTATGTGTTTTTGTTCTCATTGATTTACATGAATTGTTTAAGTTCTTCTTTGATTTCCTGGCTGACCCAAACATTCTTGCGCAGAGTGGTCTTTAGCTTCCAAGTGTTTGAATTTCTGCCAAATTTTTTCTTGTGATTGAGTTCCAGTTTTAAAGCATTGTGGTCTGAGAATATGCAGAGAATAATCTCAATCTTTTGGTATCAGTTGAGACCTGATTTGTGACCCAGTATGTGGTCTATTCTGGAGAAAGTTCCATGCGTGCTTGAGAAGAATGAGTATTCTGTTGTTTCAGGGTGGAATTGGATATTCTGTAAATATCTATGAGGTCCATCTGGTCCAGTGTGTCATTCAAAGCTCTTGTTTCTTTGTTGATTTTCTGCTTAGATGATCTGTCTATTGCTGAGAATGGAGTATTGAAGTCTCCTACAATTAACGTATTGTTATCAATATGACTCTTTATTTTGGTTAACAGTTGGCTTATGTAGATGGCTGCTCCCATGTTGGGGGCATAGATATTTACAATTGTTAGATCTTCTTGTTGGATAGACCCTTTAAGAATGATATAGTGTCCTTCTGTGTCTCTAACTACAGACTTTAGTTT
>NW_027858719.1:0-257 GCF_054177405.1 Leptonychotes weddellii
TATTTTGGTTTTACATTTTGTGAGACTTCCTCAATTCTATTTTTCAAACATTTTTTTTAAATTTAACAATCATAGGTTTCTTTTAAAAAAATCCTTATCATTTCATAATCATTTATTTTCTTAAAGTCCAATTCTTCTTTTATGGATACAGTATCTTCTCGAACCCCTCTGATTATAGAAGTTAAAAGGCTTTGTTCCTTTGTTTCATATATGAACAATTTTGTTTTTTTTCTTTTTTAATGAATTTTAAATTTTAT
>NW_027858720.1:0-257 GCF_054177405.1 Leptonychotes weddellii
AGCTCACCGCACAGAGAACACGACTGCCTCGATGGATCTCAGCTTGGCTCTGGCAAGATTTCATTTTTTGATAGCTGCATAATATTCCATTGTGTGTGTGTGTGTATACACACAGATCTTCTTTATCCATTCATCTGTTGATGGACATCTAGGCTCTTTCCATAGTTTGGCTATTGTGGACCGTTGCTGCTATAAACATTGGGGTGCATGTGCCCCTTCAGATCGCTACATTTGTATCTTTGGGGTAAATACCCAGT
>NW_027858721.1:0-257 GCF_054177405.1 Leptonychotes weddellii
GTTAGAGGACTAGGTTGACAGGTGCCTCCTTATTGATGGTAATGCTTATCATGAATTGCCCAACGCTGTTCTGAGACTGTTTTACCCCACCTGGCCCAATGAGGTTAGTGATCAGTTGGATTGTCATCCATTTAGGCAAAACCAGCGGCTTGGGAAAAAGAAAGAATGGGTTGGAACTGTTATTTTTGGCTGTTCAAGATGAAATGTGTGTGTAGAGAAAACGAGTGTTGGGGGTCAAGGGGACGGACCCTTCGCCC
>NW_027858722.1:0-257 GCF_054177405.1 Leptonychotes weddellii
CAGCGGGAAGCCTGCTTCTCCCTCTCCCACTCCCCTGCTTGTGTTCCCTCTCTCGCTGTGTCTCTCTCTGTCAAATAAATAAATAAAATCTTAAAAAAAAAAAAAAAAGCACCTCTCCTCCCAAATTTAAAAAAAAAAAAAAAGATGCACAGCTCAACATCAAAAGGAATGAGATCTTGCCATTTGCAACGACATGGATAGAACTGGAGGGTGTGATGCTGAGCGAAATAAGTCAATCAGAGAAAGACATGTATCAT
>NW_027858723.1:0-257 GCF_054177405.1 Leptonychotes weddellii
ATATCAGTGCTAACACTGATGCAAATGTATATATCCATATTGTGTGTGTGTGTGTGTGTGTGTGTGTGTGTGTAGAATTCCAGTATTATCTACATATTGGTCTGGTAACCTTTTCAGAGTCTGAAGTGCCGTGGATTGAAGCTGACTGATAGGAGAATAATCAACCTCAGTAATGTTCTTTGAGCGCTGAATGAGATGCCTTAAAAAGTCATTTTCATTTACATTTTCTTCTGAGGCAGTTCAGCCCTGATACCCAA
>NW_027858724.1:0-257 GCF_054177405.1 Leptonychotes weddellii
TGGCCAAATCCATACCCTCTAAACCAGCAAAGCCTTTGGCTTTTTCTATCGCTTTATCAATGTCGTCTTCAGTGATGGTGTTCCCATTACTCGCTGTCATAATACAACCATTTTGAGCCCCTTTATCTCGCAAAATACGAGTTAATTTACGGGTATCAATCTCAGCAATAGCGACAGTTTCATTACGGACTAAGTAGTCTGATAAGCTTTCAGAGTTACGAAAGTTAGAAGTTGTCATGGTGGCATCACGGATAATC
>NW_027858725.1:0-257 GCF_054177405.1 Leptonychotes weddellii
GAAGGAATTAGCCAATAAAGATGAAAGTGCAGCAAAGAAGTAAAAAATGATGACGTTTGAAGTGAGATTCATACCGAACAGAAGCGGAGTCGTAGAAGAAATAGCTGGTAATGGGAATGTTGACATTGCTGCAGCTTGAAAACACTAGGTATAGAGCCAGAGGACCTTCGTGAAAGTAAACTTATACACAAAGGAAGAACGTGGTTGTGACAGCAGGGATAAAAGTGTCTTACAGGAAGTGATGCTGGCAGAAAACT
>NW_027858726.1:0-257 GCF_054177405.1 Leptonychotes weddellii
CAATCAAAAGTTTCACTCTACAGGGGCACCTGGGTGGCTCAGTTGTTAAGCATCTGCCTTCGGCTCAGGTCATGGCCCCAGAGTCCTGGGATCGAGCCCCGCATCGGGCTCCCTGCTTGGTGGGAAGCCTGCTTCTCCCTTTCCCACTCCCCCTGCTTGTGTTCCCTCTCTCGCTGTGTCTCTCTGTCAAATAAATTAAATCTTAAAGAAAAAAGTTTCTTTCTACAAACTACACTGTAACATTACCATTACTTTTC
>NW_027858727.1:0-257 GCF_054177405.1 Leptonychotes weddellii
AATTAAATACTTTATTGAATAAATACAATACCAAACAAAATGCATTCAAATGCTTTCTAAAAAAAAAAAAAAAATCAATTTTAAAGGCCTTTCTATTCAGGCTAATAACAAACACAATAAAGGCAGATATGCTAGTTTAACATAATTGGCTGATTTTATACAGCACTTATATCTTTTAGTCCACAAGTATATTATTAAACGATAGAGAACATCTAATACAACCATTTCTACAGAACTAGGAAATAAATTTCTAAGAA
>NW_027858728.1:0-257 GCF_054177405.1 Leptonychotes weddellii
GCACTCTCCAATTTATGCTTGCTATTTTTTCTGTATTTTAATCAAATAAAACTTGTTAGGGGCGCCTGGGTGGCTCAGTCGTTAAGCGTCTGCCTTCGGCTCAGGTCATGATCCCAGGGTCCTGGGATCGAGCCCCACATCGGGCTCCCTGCTCGGCGGGAAGCCTGCTTCTCCCTCTCCCACTCGCCCTGCTTGTGTTTCCTCTCTCATTGTGTCTCTCTCTGTCAAATAAATAAATAAAATCTTTAAAAAAAAAA
>NW_027858729.1:0-1937 GCF_054177405.1 Leptonychotes weddellii
CCCCAAGTGTGAGGCCTGGGCCGCAGCTGCCTCTGCAGAGACCCGGGTGCACGGAGCAAAGGCGGGTCTGGGGCTGTGGGGTTTACAACGGGGTGAGGGCAACAGAACCGCATCCTGCCCTCTTCTAGAAAATAAAATTTTTCTAAAATTATTTATATGAACATAGAACGGGTCTATTACCATTTTAATAAATTGACATGAAAACGTTTTTAAATTGCTCAGTGGTGCTTTCCTACGCGCTGGGCATGGACAGGTATGACCCACGTGAACAGAGGCTCTCTGGGGTCCGCAGCGATTGTTAAGAGTGGACCTGAGACCAGTAAGTCTGGGAGTGGCTGCTGGGCAGGGCGACGCAGGGGCCGCCATGGGGGGCTCCCACCTCGGGGGCCAGGTTTAAGGGCGTCCCAGGAAACTCAGGCATCAAGACAAATAATACCTAATACAACCTTTTAAATGATCAAAATTAATACCAAAAAAACCCATGATGATGGGGAAGCGAATGTGGGGGGTAGGGTGGGGCGGGGTGTAGGCCAGGGCCCCCGAGACCATCTCCCTGAGCAGACCGACCAGCATCCTGGTTCCTCTGGCCCCACGACAGCTGGCACACCAGGGCTCCCCGCTGCGGGCTGGCAGACGTCAGGGTGGCAGGCCTGGTGTCCCCCCCCCGCGGAGGGTACGTGCCTCTCACACCCGGTCACAGACCCGCTTTGTTAGCGACGCCCTTCGGCTCTCGGAGGCCCACCCCAGAGAGCTGCTGTTCTTTCTGAGATCATAGGCTCAGGCAGCTCAGGACGGCCGGTCTCCAGCCGCTGCGCTCGCCACTCGCCCCTGACCGGGCAGTCCAGGGTGCAGGGCTGCACATCCTGGGTCCACAGATGCGGGGAGACACAGCGTGGCCACCGTGGCGCTCCCCTGGGCACCAGCCACCAGGCAGCGGCCCACATGGACCAGCTCACACACAAACCCGCGGACGCACGACACCGGGGACAGGGCTGTGGAGGCGGGAGGGAGGGGGACCGAGGCATCCTCGCCCTCCGGAAGCTGGCAACGGGCCGTGTGCTTGCCTCTGCATCTTTGCTCACATTTCCAGGGACAGGAGGCAAGAGAGAAACTTCTAGGGGCGCCTGGGTGGCTCAGTCGTTAAGCGTCTGCCTTCGGCTCAGGTCATGATCCCAGGGTCCTGGGATCGAGTCCCGCATCCGGCTCCCTGCTTGGCGGGAAGCCTGTTTCTCCCTCTCCCACTCCCCCTGCTTGCGTTCCCTCTCTAGCTGTCTCTCTCTCTCTGTCATATAAATAAAATAAAATCTTTAAAAAAAAAAGAGAGAAAATTCTAGATCCCCCCAACACACACTCTCTGTCCTGAGAACCTGGCACCGGTGTTTTGTTCTCCTTTCTAAGGCAGACTCTGGAAGGCCAGCCTCCAGTGAGATGCGAGGGCCAGCCCAGAAACCGTGGCTGCCCTGGGGGGGTCGGGCGGCCCATCTGGAGGTGTCGTGGCTGTCTATCCACGTGTGGGTGTGACAGTAGTGGAAGTGTAGACACTTAGGGGCTCACACTGGTGGTGCATCCACTTGGCAAACTTGGGACGGTAACGTGAGTTAGGGACCAGCTTACGGAGGGGAAACTGAGGCTGGCAGGGGCAGGCACTGTGTGCGAGGTCTCAGCACTGGTAAGTGACTGAGCGGGCACAACCCACTGGTCCACATCACGACGTGGCGAGGCTGCAGAGCAAACCCCCGGCCAGAGGCTGCCGTGCTGCCACGGGCCAGCAGCCTGCCCGCAGGAGGCTGGAAGGACACAGCCAGGGTGAGGAGAAGCACGGACAGGGGGCGGCCGGGCGGGTGGCAGGACAGTCTCGGGCCGTGATGGGCGGGGGCAGCGGTCCTCGGGCACCTGTCCCAAGGGTGTGCTCAGCCCTGGCCGCCGCAGGGCTGCCC
>NW_027858730.1:0-257 GCF_054177405.1 Leptonychotes weddellii
AGATTTTATTTACTTACTTGACACAGAGAGAGAGAGAGCGAGAGAGGGAACACAAACAGGGGGAGTGGGAGAGGGAGAAGCACGCTTCCCGCCGAGCAGAGAGCCCGATGTGGGGCTCGATCCCAGGACCCCGGGATCATGACCTGAGCCGAAGGCAGACGCTTAAGGACTGAGCCACCCAGGCACCCAATCTGTAGATATTTTTGAAGGCTAAGATAGTATTTGTTATGGCACACTTTCAGCGGCTGAATATTGCC
>NW_027858731.1:0-257 GCF_054177405.1 Leptonychotes weddellii
AAAGATCGGCTTACCTGGAAACGTGGGAGCGGATGCACGCTCTGCTCTGGAGGTTCTCCGTCACGTTTGGGGATGGAAGAGATGAAAGCCTTCTCGCTACCTGGCCCTACAATACATCCTGCCTGGCGACAAGCAGTGCCAACGCCACGAGTCACCCTCAGCCGGGTGCCTCCGGGCCCCATGGACGCCGGCCAGCCCCAGGCCCAGGCAGGCCCACGGCGCCTCCGTCTGTCATCAGAGGACAAAAGTCTGACATC
>NW_027858732.1:0-257 GCF_054177405.1 Leptonychotes weddellii
GGGTGGCTCAGTTGGTTAAGCGACTGCCTTCGGCTCAGGTCATGATCCTGGAGTCCCAGGATCGAGTCCCGCATCGGGCTCCCTGCTCGGCAGGGAGTCTGCTTCTCCCTCTGACCCTCCCCCCTCTCATGTGCTCTCTGTCTCTCTCATTCTCTCTGTCTCAAATAAATAAATAAAATCTTTAAAAAAAAAAAAAAAACCCCGAGATCAAGAGTCATGTGCTCTGCAGACTGAGCCAGCCAGGCATTCCAGGCATG
>NW_027858733.1:0-257 GCF_054177405.1 Leptonychotes weddellii
CCATTAAGAGCATAGGCCAAGGTCTGAAGAGTGTTTCTGAATATAGCTGTGAGAGTGTCTTTAGTTCAATCTCCATGAACTCACCACCGAGTGCTGGAGCAAAGGAGATGTAATAAAAATAGGCCGAAAAGGGGGAAAAAATATCTGGGAAATGTCAAGCACGTGTTCGAGTCTCAAATATGAGATGGGGCTGGCAGCACAGACATAAGCACCCTTCACCCTGGGCATCTGCAGTTGTTGCCCAGCCAGCAGGGGAC
>NW_027858734.1:0-257 GCF_054177405.1 Leptonychotes weddellii
TTACTTAACAGTGCCAGGAAGGTGTGTTCTGTATCATGAACCACCAGTGAACCCTTTATGTTGAGAATGCCTTAGGTAAACATTGTTTGGTTGCAAATTTGCTTAAAATTATACACATCTAATCTTTCATGGGTCAGGCTCTCAGCTATGTGTTTAACAATGTCTTTATGATTTATTTTTATGGACATCAATTTTATGCTCAGATTGTCAGAAATATAGCTATAGATGCAGATGTGCATATTAGTATTGAGGGGAGA
>NW_027858735.1:0-257 GCF_054177405.1 Leptonychotes weddellii
CACGCTCCCACCCACACCCCTCCCTCCAGGCCCTGGGGGCTCAGGGGGTCCCACCGAAGCTCACTCAGGCCCGGCCACTCCCTATGGGGCTGAGCAACATACCCAGGTGTCTGGGTCCCGGCCTCACCACTCACGGGACCCGCACGCCCCCCTCCCCGTCCAGCCTTAGGGTCCCCTCTGTGAGGTGGGCACATGCCCTCTGCTCAGGGAAGGCCCCTCCCACCAATGGTGCCGGAGTATGTGGGCAGAGGTCAGCC
>NW_027858736.1:0-257 GCF_054177405.1 Leptonychotes weddellii
CACAAAAAAGATATGAGCCCTGCCATTAGGGACCTCACAACATAGTAGATGAGGAGGAGAAAAAAAAAAGGTGAATGTTATCTTTAAAGCAACTTGGAATGATATAAGTAGATACAAGTAGAATTTTAAACAACATGTGGAGAGTCAAGAGGAAAAAATAAACAGGCTAGTGTTTAGTGGAAAAACATGATTCCAGGAGGAAACTCTGAGGTCATTCTTATTTCAAATACCCTTGCCATTTCAGTTTTCTAACCGGT
>NW_027858737.1:0-257 GCF_054177405.1 Leptonychotes weddellii
TGTCTCTCATTCTCTCTGTCTCAAATAAATAAATAAAATCTTAAAAAAAAAAAAAAAGAAAAGAAAATAGTATGCATTAGGTGCTAAGTTTGTAAAATTCTATACAACTCTTACTTGTATACATAGATATACTGAAGCATGCTCATCAAAATATTAATAGTGGTGAGTTCCTACTACTTCCCACTTTCTTCTTTTGATTCTCCTATATTGATGTACTTCTTTTCAATGTCCAGGCATTATTCTTGTCAGTAAAAAAA
>NW_027858738.1:0-257 GCF_054177405.1 Leptonychotes weddellii
TCCTTCACCCACTGGGCGGCCGCAGAGATGCTCTCTGTCTTGGTGACGTCCAGGATCACCGTCTCCAGCCTGTCTGACGTCTGGCCTCTCAGCTGCTGGGCCCCCTCCTCCGTCAGACACGCGGCCAGCACCCTCAAGCCTCGCAGGTCCAGCTGCCTGGCCAGCAGGTTCCCGAAGCCCGAGTCGCAGCCCGTGATGAAGACGTACTTGTCCTGGAGGTGGCTCACCACCTGCCTCTCCCAGTACCAGCGCAGGAG
>NW_027858739.1:0-257 GCF_054177405.1 Leptonychotes weddellii
TCAAACTCACTTCCAATCTTTTCTGCTCACGTGGCAGGCTGAGATGGGTCAGTTTCCTAGCTTGAAGGAAAGGAGAGATGCTAGCCCTTTATAATCCTAAAATTTGTATGGAACCAGAAAAGACCCTGAATAGCCAGAGGAATGTTGAAAAAGAAAAGCAAAGCTGGTGGCATCACAATTCTGGACTTCAAGCCCTATTACAAAGCTGTCATCATCAAGACAGTATGGTACTGGCACAAAAACAGAAACAGAGATCA
>NW_027858740.1:0-1937 GCF_054177405.1 Leptonychotes weddellii
ACCCTCCTCCCTCTCATGCTCTCTGTCTCTCATTCTCTCTCTCGCAAATAAATAAATAAAATCTTTTAAAAAAAAAATAAATAAATAAGTAAATAAATAAATAAATAGGTAAGGAAATTGTGAGCTGTATTAGTGCCTAATTTTGGTAAAAAATACATACAGCCATGGCAGGGCCCTTTTCATGAGGGCCCATAACTCCGTAACTCTAGTGGAAATGCATGCTTAATGAGTAACCCCAGCCTCCACATTAGCCATTTTAAGTAATCTTCCATATAACTCTAGGAAATAGGAGTTATCTGCATTTTATAATTAAAGAAACTGAGGTTAAGAGTTATTATATAAATAACCGAGACAGGTAATCAATGGCAGAGTGGGAATTTGAACATAAGTCTTGCAGATTTCAATGTGCGTACTCTTTCCATTACATCTCACTGACAGTGTATGAATCATTAACAAATGTGAAAGTAGTTGAACTAAAATAACTGAAAAGACAATGAGAAAATGTTGAAAACTTTGAGTTTATTTAAGAAACATTTTATCTAATTTTTAAAGTCATTCAATTTAAATGTTTTAAAATGTGTTGCCAAAAAGTACAAAGGGCTGAAAGAAGAAATTCAACTGATGACTAGTTTATTTATTATAACTATGGCAATTCATTAGGGAAAAGGTTCTCTTTAGAAAATTGTGCTGTAATAATTAGGTAACAATATGCAAAAAATAAAATTAACCTCAGACCTTATATGTTACCATATATTAAAATTAATTTGAAATGCATCATAGATCTAAACATAAGAGATAAAATAACATCTAGAAGAAAACAAAGGAGAAAATCTCTGTGACCTTTGGTTAAGCAAAGATTTCTTAGGACACAAAATCCACAACACTAACAGAAAATTTGATAAATTGGAATGTATCAAAATTAAAATCTTTTGGGTGATTTCTATTATATATAGGTCATACTTCAGTAAATCTGAATTAAAAAAGAAACATTTACTCTGAATGTACAATGTAAGTTTATAGGCAGTGGGTAAACAAAGAAACACAATAAAATCCTTCCTCTCAACTCATAATTGAATGACATCATCTAAACAAATAAAAATAGCTACACAAGGGTGTGTTCAGCATTATACTAAAGGTATATCACTGGAGCCTGAAGAAACCCATGGTCTATTTTGCCTTGCAAGAGTATAGAGTATAGTATCTCCCCCTTTATAGATAAGGAAATTGAAGCGCAGAAATGTTAGGTAACTTGTCCAAGGCTTCACATGAAATCATACAGATACTTAAAAGAAAAAATAGGAAAATGTTATATCTGAACGGATACATGTTTCTTAGTCATGACAAAAATTTCAAAGGCTATAAAAATTACTGACAAAATTGAATATAAAAATAAAAAAATTTTCCATATGACAAAACATTAGGTAGGAAGTTAATAGACAATTGAGAATTGGGGAAAATATTTTTGTAAAAAATCATAAGCTTAGGGACAACAAATTTTCTTAATCCATAAGGAATGCATACACATCAAAAAGAAAACATTCAATAAAAACAGGTAAAGATATGAACCTCATTCCTAGAAAAGGAAATGTAAAGTGGCCTTAAATATAAACAAGGGCTAAACTGCAGTCATAATAAGAATGAAAATTAGGCAAGATGTTGCTTTTTACTGGTCAGCTATGTCAAGTTAAAAAAAATTAATATACTGTTTTGGTGTGGCATGGTGCAACATGGACAATATGCATTGATGGTAAAAGTTGAAAATGGTGAACCTAATGGAAAGCAATTTGCAATATTTGTTAATACTTATGATGCACATACTCTGTATAAGTAACAGCTTGTAAAATTTAATTTATATTCTTTATGCAAAAAAGTATGCATATACAAAAATATTTTACATGCTCCTTGTAATAATAAACTACAATAAAAAATTAGACAAT
>NW_027858741.1:0-257 GCF_054177405.1 Leptonychotes weddellii
TTCCTGCCCAAGGATGCCCTCTATGATGCACTTACAGGAGCAGGGGAGCTCAGCCACTGTAGAAACTTCTCTAGCCCGTCTGCTGTCTGCTCCAGTTTCCCTGCACCTGGAACCAATTTTGCTAGCATAATCTGGCATTATAGATGACTTTGTGCCAGTTGTCAATGGAGGTGTTCTCCTAATACCTCTTTGTGGGTAGGATGTAAGCAGTTGTTAGTGTTAAAAATTCAACACCAAAAAAACCCCCAAAAAACTAC
>NW_027858742.1:0-257 GCF_054177405.1 Leptonychotes weddellii
GGGGGGAAGAAGGATGGAGGGAGGGATGGAGGAAGGAAAGAGGGAGGGAAGGATGAACGGAAGGAGGGAAGGAAAGAAGGAAGGAATAAGGGAGGGACAAAAAGAAGGAAGAAGAAAGGAAGGAAGGCAGGCAGGAAGGAAAGTTTCTTTGAGGCACCTCTCCACTGAGACCTTCCCCTGGCCTATTGTGACTAATGTTCATCTATCGTGTCTACTGTGTAGAATCTGGGGGCTCAAGCATGAAAGGCCCCAGGCTC
>NW_027858743.1:0-257 GCF_054177405.1 Leptonychotes weddellii
TCGAGTCCCACATTGGGCTCCCTGCTCAGCAGGGAGTCTGCTTCTCCCTCTGACCCTGCCCCCTCTCATGCTTTCTGCCTCTCATTCTTTCTCTCTCAAATAAATAAATAAAATCTTAAAAAAGAAGAAGAAAAAGAAGAAGCCGAAAGAGAAAGCTCCGGGAAGGAGGGTGCCGTCCTCGGCTCTGGAAGGGTTCCCCAGAGCTGGGTCAGGCTAGCCTGGCCTGACGGTGGGGAGCAAGGAGTGAGCAGTGCTCC
>NW_027858744.1:0-257 GCF_054177405.1 Leptonychotes weddellii
AGAAAAGCAGTCAATCACTCCCATCTCCCCAGTCTCCAGCCACACTCCGTGCTCACCCGGCCTGGCACACGACCCCGTCTGGAGTCTCCAAATCCAGCAGATCCCTGCGGTGCGCTCCCACACCATTCCTCCCAGGGGAGGAAGGGAAGTCTCCCCGGATCCTCTGATTGTTGGGTCCCTGCTGAAAGAGCAGTGGCCCGACAGTGCCACAGATCACAGTTTATGGCAACCCCGTGTTGAGAGCCCACTTCTTGGCT
>NW_027858745.1:0-257 GCF_054177405.1 Leptonychotes weddellii
GCCTGGTGATGGGTATTAAAGAGGGCACGTTCTGCATGGAGCACTGGGTGTTATACATAAACAATGAATCATGGAACACTACATCAAAAACTAATGATGTAATGTATGGGGATTAACATAACAATAAAAAATTAAAAAAAAAAGAATGGTTAGTATAATTACCTCAGAGGGTTATGATAAGGACTAAATAACACAGAAGTCTATAAAAACCCATAATATAATAGACTGTGGTGGTTAATTTTATGTCAATTTGGTGG
>NW_027858746.1:0-257 GCF_054177405.1 Leptonychotes weddellii
GTCCTTTTTTTTTCTGTTTGTTTGTTTTGTTTCTTAAATTCCACATATGAGTGAAACTGTATGGTATTTGTCTCTCTCTGTCTGACTTATTTCAGTTAGCATAATACACTCTAGTTCCATTCTTGTCACAAATGGCAAGATCTCATTCTTTTTTATGGCTGAATAATAGTCCAATATGTGTGTGTGTGTGTGTGTGTGTAGGAATATAGGATAAATATATATATCACATCCTTTTTATCCATTCATCTATCAGTGGA
>NW_027858747.1:0-257 GCF_054177405.1 Leptonychotes weddellii
GCACTCTCCAATTTATGCTTGCTATTTTTTCTGTATTTTAATCAAATAAAACTTGTTAGGGGCTCCTGGGTGGCTCAGTCGTTAAGCGTCTGCCTTCGGCTCAGGTCATGATCCCAGGGTCCTGGGATCGAGCCCCACATCGGGCTCCCTGCTCGGCGGGAAGCCTGCTTCTCCCTCTCCCACTCGCCCTGCTTGTGTTTCCTCTCTCATTGTGTCTCTCTCTGTCAAATAAATAAATAAAATCTTTAAAAAAAAAA
>NW_027858748.1:0-257 GCF_054177405.1 Leptonychotes weddellii
TGCTCTCTGTCTCTCATTCTCTCTCTCTCAAATAAATAAATAAAATCTTTAAAAAAAAAAATAAATAAATAAATTTACAGTTTGTTGTTTTAATAATATTTAAGATAATTCCTCAAACACTTTAAGTCACCTGAATATGTGCATTTGTATATTTTATTTATTTAAAGATTTATTTATTTATTTATTTATTTATTTATTTATTTATTTGACAGAGAGAGAGAGACAGTGATAGCGGGAACATGAGCAGGGGGAGCAGC
>NW_027858749.1:0-257 GCF_054177405.1 Leptonychotes weddellii
ACTAATGATGTAATGTATGGGGATTAACATAAGAATAAAAAAAAAATAAAAACAAAACAAAACAACTCACTAAAGAAAATGTGCTTATTTTGATAAAACACTCATAAGATAAAGCTAAATATTAAAATACTACATGAAAAACTGGGTTCATTGCGCACAAATTCATGAGGATGTTGAATATTTTATGTTGTTACCCTTTTAAATTAAAATCACAAAACTATGATTTCAGACAATAAAGGTACCAAGTACATTTTTGA
>NW_027858750.1:0-257 GCF_054177405.1 Leptonychotes weddellii
ATACACCAACAACAAGCAGAAGGAAGAGAAATTAAGGAGTCGATCCCATTAACAATTGCAATTGCACCCAAAACCATAAGATACCTAGGAATAAATCTAACCAAAGAGGCAAAGGATCTGTACTCAGAAAACTATAGAACACTCATGAAAGACATTGAGGAAGACACAAAGAAATGGGGAAATGTTCCATGCTCATGGATGGGAAGAACAAATATTGTTAAAATGTCTATGCTACCTAGAGCAGTCTATACATTCAA
>NW_027858751.1:0-1937 GCF_054177405.1 Leptonychotes weddellii
AAATGCCCGAGGCAATGACCTGCGCCTCCCTTTTGATATGCCGACGTTCAGAAAAGATGCAATAAGCAGAATCTGAGAAAAAGTCGTGTTATTATATAAAAGCAAAGCACCGGGAGGTATCTTGTGCGTGTGTGTGCGCGCGCTAGCGCGCGCGCCTCAACCTAGGTCTGCAGCCTCTTCAGCCTTGTACTGCTCAGCAACCCAGGCTCCCAGGCCGCTGCCTGGAAAAATCCTGCTCAGACTTTGGGTTCAGCTTAAAAGTCCCTCCTCTGTGGGATTTCCCCAATCCCTCCAGCCCTTCCCACAGGAAGAATAAATGGTTCCTTTTCAATACCCTCGCTGTGAAAGCACTTCTAACAGTCTCAACTGAGGGGGACGCACTTTTCTTATTTCCGTGTTTCCAGGGTCTAGCCTTGTGTCCGCTACCGAATAGGTGTTCAATAAAGGATTAGTCAGTGAACGCACTTTGAAGAAATAACTTTTAAAAAGTTGGTAAAAAGGATTTAAGGGCGGGATGTAGCGGCTAAAAAAGCCTTGCACACGGGCATTAGCAGTCACTAACCAGGGCAGTTCTGGCCGCCAGACGCATCTTTCCAGCTCTGGGTACCCGGCGACCACGACGGCGAATCCCGCGGGAAGGGCCGCCCCAGGGGCGTGGCTTGAGAGCGGGGGGCGTGGTACGGCCCGCGGGGGTTTCCGCGCTGGGGGCGCGTCCGGCGGGGGCGCAGGAGGGGCTTCCGCCGCGAGGGGGCGGGGCTGGCGCGCCGAGTCCTCTGACGGCCCCAGCCAGGGAATTTCAATTTGAAACCTAGCGGAGGGAGGAGGCGGGCGCCGCGGCCCGGCTGCTGGGGCTGGAGCGGGACCAGTCCCCGCGGCGAGCGAGTCCCTGGAGGTGCAGTGTCTGGGTAAGGAGGCTTGCGGGGCTGCGGAATGGCGGGCCTGGGTCGGGGGAGCCCGGGCCGAGCGGCCAGTCCCTGCTGAGCTGCAGGAGCGGCTCGGATTTTTCCTCTGGCTGCAGCTGGGAAGCTGATCCCTGGCAGGAAGCGGTGGCGGGACGGTCCCACCGTGGGGGAGGGCGACCGGCTTTGGGATTTTCTGCCGCTCCCTCTCTCCTCTCCTCCCCCTCTCTGCCGGACCCCGTTCCCGCCCGGAGGTCCGGGTCCTGTTGCTCCAGGCCGGATTCCCGCTTCCCCGCTCACTGCGGTCCCCCCATCTCCCTTCCCGGGAGTCGGGGCCACGTCTGGTCTGAGCCGGGAGAGGTAGGGGCATGGTGAGGGCTGCGCCGGCCCCGCCGAGGTGCCCGTGGGCTCAGGGTCGCGCGCCCGGGGCCCCGCGGAGAGGCTGGAGGAGGAATCCGGCTCCATCCCGGGCGCGGGCCGCGGCGCGCGAGCCGAGCCCAGCGTGGAGCACAACTCGGGGGCTCCGGGGAGGCGGAGGCGGCGTTCTTCATGAGGATGGTTTGGGGAGAGGAAACGCGGACGGGGACGCCGCGCCTCCCCGGGCGGGCCGCGCGCGTGGGCTCTGCAAGGAGCTGGGCGAGCGGGGCGCGTCGGCTCCACCGGCCTCGCCGAGCCGTTCCGCGCGGCATTAGCCCGCGCGCGCCCGGGTCGCCGGCGTCCCAGAGGACGCCCGCGGCCCGGGCCGCTGCGGAGAGCGGCGCACTCTTGCGCTCTGCTCCCTACAACTGCGACACCCAGGCCATCTCTGCCCCGATGGCTCGTTTGCCTCCTCTGGGGCGGGGGGCAGAGGGTTGGGAACGGTTTTAGGTGAGCTGCAGGGGGAGAGAAGAGAAGAACGGAACCAAACGAGACGCTGCCCCCCCACCCCCCCCAGCCGCCGGGATGTCTGCGGGGGCGTCGTCGGTCCTTACACTTTCCAAAATCGCTCACCTCCTCCGAGGTCAGGGTTTTTTGGTGAGATTAGAAGAGCTCTCGCCT
>NW_027858752.1:0-257 GCF_054177405.1 Leptonychotes weddellii
GGGTGGCTCAGTTGGTTAAGCGACTGCCTTCGGCTCAGGTCATAATCCTGGAGTCCCTGGATCGAGTCCCGCATCGGGCTCCCTGCTCGGCAGGGAGTCTGCTTCTCCCTCTGACCCTCCCCCCTCTCATGTGCTCTCTCTCTCTCATTCTCTCTGTCTCAAATAAATAAATAAAATCTTTAAAAAAAAAAAAAAAAAAGAATACAAACTGGGGGTGGGGAGTGTGAGAGAAAACAACACCGTTAAAACAAGAAGCT
>NW_027858753.1:0-257 GCF_054177405.1 Leptonychotes weddellii
TCCTGCTGCAGACCCTCCTCCTGCGTGTCCCTGCTCTGCCGGCCCGTGTGCAGGCCCACCTGCTGCGTGCCCGCCTCCTCCTGCCAGCCCAGCTGCTGCCGCCGGGCCTCCTGCGTGTCCCTGCTCTGCCGGCCCGTGGGCCCCCGCCAGGCCTGCTGCGTGCCCACCTCGGCCCAGAAGTCCTCCTGCTGAGTGATCTTCTTAAGGGAACTCCAAAGCTCAAGAGTTCATCTGCACAGCCTGGATTTTTTATTAAG
>NW_027858754.1:0-257 GCF_054177405.1 Leptonychotes weddellii
AACTGAGGGTTCTAGAGGGGAGGGGGTTGGGAGGATGGGTTAGCCTAGTGATGGGTACTAGGGAGGGCACGTACTGCATGGAGCATGGGGTGTTATACGCAAACAATGAATCATGGAACACTACATCAAAAACTAATGATGTAATGTATGGTGATTAACATAACATAATAAAAAAAACTGACATAGAAAAAATAAAAATAAAAAAATAAAGGCAGGAGAGTAGTATCTCCGTATTTCTCTGTCTCTGACCCCTGCAT
>NW_027858755.1:0-257 GCF_054177405.1 Leptonychotes weddellii
GGACCTGAGAAACAAACAGGGTTTTAGAGGGGAGGGGGGAGGAGGGATTGGTTAGCCAGGTGATGGGTATTAAGGAGGGCACGTACCACATCGAGCCCTGGGTGTTATACGAAAACAATGGATCGTGGATCACTACATCAAAAACTAATGATGTATTTTATGGTGACTAACATAACATAATAAAATTAAAAAAAAAAAAGAGAGATCCAAACTCTTTCCAATCCATTTACCAGGGTCACAAGGTGTTCTGACTGTGG
>NW_027858756.1:0-257 GCF_054177405.1 Leptonychotes weddellii
GCAAGCCTTGGCCTGTGAAGTGACAGGGGACGTTTAGGACAGTAGTTCTCACAAACCTGTGGTAGAATCCCCTGGAGGGCTCGTTAAAACACAGATTGCTGGTCTCCACCCCCAGAGGTTCTGCTTTCCGTAGGTGTGGGGTAGGACCTGGGAACTGGCCTTTCTAGCAAGTTCCTAGGGGACTCTCTGCTGCTGGCCCTGAGGCTACCCTCTGAGAACTGCTGCTTTAGGGAAGGACTTGCAGGGCTTCGCTGGGG
>NW_027858757.1:0-257 GCF_054177405.1 Leptonychotes weddellii
AAACAAATCTCTCTTTCTCTGTCTGATTCAGCGTTTCTGTTTCTGTCTCTATCTCTGTCTCTCCCTCCCTTGGCTCCCTTTGTGGGTTTAATCGTGTCTGTTTTACGCAAAAGTAGTTTTAGTGATATACTTCGTATTAAGGAAGAGAAAAATCTGTGTTTGGATATGCTGCCACGTTTTTTAATCTCGATTTCTATTTCTGGCATAAATTGCGTTATGACCACAGTAAAGGAGTGTTCCGAAGGTGGAAGCGGCCC
>NW_027858758.1:0-257 GCF_054177405.1 Leptonychotes weddellii
CATGTAAGAAATTTTGTTAGATGTAAATGGAATGAACCCCCTAAATTTCTTTCTGCAGAGGCAGAGGGAGAAAGAGAATCCCAAGTAGGCGCCACATCCCACAGAACCCAACCCGAACTGAAATCAAGAGTCAGATGTTCAACCAAATGAGCCACCCAGGTGTTCCCTGAAGAACTTTCTTTCAAAATTATTTTTGAGCTGGTCTACTGGCAATGAATTCTCTTAGTTTTCCTTCATCTGAAAATGTTTTTATTTCA
>NW_027858759.1:0-257 GCF_054177405.1 Leptonychotes weddellii
TGACTTATTTATAAGCGTAGTTTTGAATTTCCACATGGCAGAAGTTTCTTTATGTGTGTTTTTTTTTTTTTTGCTGTGGATATCATTGTATGTTCTAATATTTCATCAATTCTTGTATTTTGGATCATCCATTTGGCTTCCCTCCACCCTTGTGTTTGAACAACATCTTTTCTGATTTCTTTTAGTGAGGTTTGATGGTAGAAATTTTTCTCAATTTGCTTGAAAAATCTTTATTTTACCATTGTTAGTAAAAAGTA
>NW_027858760.1:0-257 GCF_054177405.1 Leptonychotes weddellii
GATTTCCATCAGAGCCCAGGAATGGTGTGTACTATTTGTGTGATTGAGGGAAATTAAAGTAGGGAGTGATTTGACAATGCGAGCTTCAGATAAATCTAGGAAAAATATTCTCATTTACAAATTCTGTACATATCTGGTCACAATAATTCTCTCACAGGATTTAGAAGACAGAATTTTATATCTTATTCACTGCTATATATGCAGTACCTAGCACAAACTTTTCCACATAACTGGTTATCAGTAGATGATAAAGAAAG
>NW_027858761.1:0-257 GCF_054177405.1 Leptonychotes weddellii
GCGACTGCCTTCGGCTCAGGTCATGATCCTGGAGTCCCAGGATCGGGTCCCGCATCGGGTCCCGCATCGGGCTCCCTGCTCGGCAGGGAGTCTGCTTCTCCCTCTGACCCTCCTCCCTCTCATGCGCTCTGTCTCTCATTCTCTCTCTCTCAAATAAATAAATAAAATCTTTAAAAAAAAAATGTTTTTCGGGGGAATGTGGTGTTAATGACAAAGTTGAGAGTAGAAAGCAAAAGACTTATTCATAAGGAAGATGT
>NW_027858762.1:0-1937 GCF_054177405.1 Leptonychotes weddellii
AGTCTAAAATGCATGATATAAATGGGAGAAACAAAAGGCCCTAAAAATAACCATGTTTAGTTACATTGGAATTAAGGGGGAAAAATTTATCTCTTGATCAGGAGTCAGCAAACTTTCTGTAAAGGTTCAGACAGTAAATAGTTTAGGCTTTGTGGGAATATGGTCTCTGTAACAACTAGTTACGTCTGCCATTGTAGCGTGAAAGCAGCACAAAGACATTATATAATTGAGAGTGTGGCTAAGTACCAATAAAACTTTATTTACAAAAATAGCTGGTGGGCTAGATTTGGCCCATGGTCCATCATTTTCAGATCCCTATTGTCCCTATTGCTAACCTTCAAGTAATGAAAAGAATGTACCATTTTTCTTTTGTGGTTACCAGGTGGTACAATTCATGATAAACAAAATATACTGTTCTTTAGGATTCTGTTTCTTAAGAATTAAAGCAACACTGATGAAAGAGAAAGTTGTTGAATATAGAATATTAATGCTACCAAGAGCTGACTCTGCCAATAGTTTATTTTTGGAAAGGCGAAATATTTTAAGGGATGTAGATGCTTTGCTTTATTCTACAAAATACAAATAAATCACAAACCACTAGAGTCATCCCTGGAGAGAATGAAAAAAAGTTAAAGGTTATTTCCTTCAAAAAATGGCTACCAAAGTGAGGTGTCAGATTGAGATCACAGATTACATTTCCCACTTTCCCTTCTCTACTTTTCATCCTATCAGCATTTATAATAACTCCATGCTGAAAAATTACAGTCATTTCATCTTGAAAGATATATTGCATCCATATGTAGGCCAAATGGTTTAATCTTGATTAGTGCTCTCTGAAGCCTTGTCAGATGGGTTAGCAATTGGTCATGTACTTCACAGCACCACTATTAAATCTACTGGGAATTAACATGTTAAATCCATAATCATGCTTTATTGCCTGTATAATCCTGGGTTAACTGCAAAACGAAGTTGATTCATTTTTCACATGTTCACCAAAGTGAAGTCATATTTTTTCCTTAACTAGTAATTAACCTTTATGGCTTTATTAACTACTTTATTAAATTTAAATTAAATGTTTATTGGAAAGAGTTCATGGGAAGTGTAAACCACAATGACAGTGTGGCCCTGGTGATGTCCTGTTTCCTGAAACCTCTCTATTAAAAAGGTTCATATTACAAGTAGTTCATTTTTTATCACAAGGTACCAGTGCTTGTAACTTAATAGGCAGTTTGATATAATAAAATAAGCAATGGCTTTGGAGTCAGGTAGACCTAGGACCAAATTCATATTTAATTGCTTAGTAGCTGTATGATCTTGGTCAAGTTACCTAATATCCCTGAGTCTCAGTTTCCTCATATGTAACTATAAATAAATATATAATAGTTATGCCCAGACTTTTGAGGATGAAGGATGTGAATAGAATAGCAGGGAAGATAAGGGAGGCACTCGATTTGCAAGAGGTAATTTTTATAAAGTTTCTATCTTAGGTTGAAGCAGGAAGATTTTGTTGTGGCATTCACACAGGAGAAAGAGAAGCTGGAGACCAAAGGGTGGTGTTTATTCCTAACTGCCTCCCACCTTGCTCAGCCCTATGAGCTAGATATAAACCCTGTATAGAGAGAATCTCTGGCATAGGCTGCTAGTATCTTGCACTAGGAGTTTCCAGGACTGCCACTGGCCTAAATAGTCACCTTGTGCAAATTAGAAAAAAGTTCCTCTTGGGGCAGAGACAGCTCTATGGACACAGGGCTTGACAAACAGAAAGTTTTGTGTAAAGAAGATAGACTGGGACTCATGGCTTGATGAGCAGAGCATGGGCTGGGTATCAGCTCCCCTAACTTCTTAGCAGGTCATTATTTTTCAGACTACAACCCACAAATCTTTACATCTGGTACCCTGAACCCCAGAGTTTTAAGTGGGCATTTGGTTATCTAGCT
>NW_027858763.1:0-257 GCF_054177405.1 Leptonychotes weddellii
GAGTTGTTGCTCTTCTTTTCTTCCATCTCCTGTTGAGTTTGTAGGTGTTCAGAATGGTTTGATCCCTATCCAGCTGAATTCCTGAGAGGAGACGAAATCCAGGTCTCCTACTCCTCCACCATCTTGCTCCGCCCCCCCCCTACAGGCATCATAGTCTTAATTTCACCTTAAAGCCTCTCCAATCTTTATCTGTAAATTATGATATTTTGGGAATACATGAGTTATTAATTCATGCACAGATATAAGTAAATGTTATA
>NW_027858764.1:0-257 GCF_054177405.1 Leptonychotes weddellii
CTCACTCTCACTCTCACTCTCACTTTAAAATCTTTAAAAAATAATAATAATAGTGTTTATGACTATGGTAGATGCTATGGTCTGAATGCTTGTGTCCTCTCCAAATTCACATGTTAGAATTGTAATACCCAAGGTGATGGTGTTAGGAGGTGGGTTCTTTACATTGGGGAGGGTATGTGCAATGGTGAGCACTGTGAAGCGTGCAAGACTGTTGAATCACAGATCTGTACCTCTGAAGCAAATAATACATTATATGT
>NW_027858765.1:0-257 GCF_054177405.1 Leptonychotes weddellii
ATGAAACAAGGTTCATATGGGTGTCCATAATTGCTCAGACCTCATTACCCCTTTTGCTCTATAACTGTAGGGTCTTCTTCTGTCTATATCTTGTATATAAAATTAAAAAAACTGAAAACGCATAGAAGATATTTAATGCTAGAGATGGGTTGGGGCCCTACAGACTTACAGAACTGTAGAATTTTATTGTTAGAAGAAATTGTCACGATTATCTAATTTGAACCCCATATTTATTTTATAGATAACTAAAAAGTCAT
>NW_027858766.1:0-257 GCF_054177405.1 Leptonychotes weddellii
AAATGTCCATGTTTTAAATCATGTCATTGTTAAGTGGCATATAGCTAAAACAGATTTAAAAAAAAAAAAAGCCTAAACAATTGCTTCATTAGAACCATTTAGTAAAAATTGCCAATCAGTTAAAAATAAAGAATTTATGCATGCATTCCAACCAGAGTCCCATGCTTTTGGCTTTGTAGTAGAAAATACTATAGTTAGTCGAATCCTGGTTCATTTTCCAACTGACTGGGTAAACTGGGGCTGTCGTTTTCTAAGCA
>NW_027858767.1:0-257 GCF_054177405.1 Leptonychotes weddellii
ATCTGGTCTCCAGTGGGCCCTGCCTGCAGGATTTAGAGTGACTGACAGGTCACAGCAGGCCTGGCTGAGGGACACAGCATGGATGGAGGCAGGCTGGGGGTGGGGGGGAGGGCGTCTCCAGCAGGTCCAGACTGGATTCCAGCAGGAGCAGAGGACTCCTGAAGTAGACATTTCGAATTGAGTCTTGAGCCCGCTTCTTTTTTTTTTTTTCTATTTATTTATTTATTTATTTTTATTCTTATGTTAATCCCCATACA
>NW_027858768.1:0-257 GCF_054177405.1 Leptonychotes weddellii
TATCACCTTTATAATCATAAAAGTAACAACTCTTTTTACCCCGGAACAACAGCAGGCCGGGGAAAAGACCCCACCTGAATCAAATTGCTGGTCATTAAGCACTGGCAAGAACCATACCTAGGTATCCTATTTATTTATTTGTGTATATAAATATTTATTTTTAAGCTTGTCCTAGATGAATTTTCTATTTGATTCTTCTAAAGTATAATGTTCATGGACGTTGTTTAAAGTTACAGTTTTGATAAAAGGAAGCCTGT
>NW_027858769.1:0-257 GCF_054177405.1 Leptonychotes weddellii
CCCTATTTTGTGCTTTCTATTTTGCAATGTTTCTTTTTTTCCCTTCAGTTTTTTTTTTCTCTTTCCTGCCTCATAGTGTGTTAATTATATATATATTTTTAACTTTTCTCTAGAAAAGAGATTATCCTCCGTCTGAAGAGTACCAAGATCTTAGAACATGTTAACACCAAATCTTTTATATTCAACTTCCACACCATTTCCATGAGCTACACCTCACTTTACCAACAAACCACTGTAAAATAGTCATTATTTCTATT
>NW_027858770.1:0-257 GCF_054177405.1 Leptonychotes weddellii
GGGTTGGGGGGATGGTGAAGAAATGGATCCTGGGTGCTGCAGAGGGGAGGAAGCTCTGGACAAAAGAGTTCAAAAAACAGAAAAGAGAAGAAAATAACTGAAATTTGAAGCACACTGAGTATAATGAACACAAGGATGGAAGAAACAGAGGAATGAATAAGTGATAAAGAAGATAGAATAATGGAAAACTATGAAGCTGAAAAAAGAGAAAGGAGAATTATGGATTATGTGAATAGACTTAGGGAAGTCAGTGACTC
>NW_027858771.1:0-257 GCF_054177405.1 Leptonychotes weddellii
AAATGAGGTTAAAAAACTAAAGTAAAAAACCTTGACCCAGAAATCTTAATATATTCTCAGGAAATAATTTATGTGCCAAAATATGAATGTACAAAGATCTTCATCATATTATAGCACAACATTGGAAACAAGGACTGATTAAACAAATTAAGGACCAGTTGAATAAATTATAGTGCATCATGTAATAGACTGTTCAGAACCCATTAAAAAGGATGCTGCAGAAATGTTTCTAATTACATAGAATAATGCTTACAATA
>NW_027858772.1:0-1937 GCF_054177405.1 Leptonychotes weddellii
TGTGCAGTATTCCCCTAACGCTGGAGTTCTGCTGTTCTCATTGATCGGTAAACCTGGTCTTGGCTGGCTGTTCTTGCTGATCTTCTGCGGAAAGGCCTGTTGCCGTGGTTTCCAAATGTCTTTGCCAGACGTGGTATTGGCCCACCCTTGCCCCCTCCCGGCTAAGTAATCTGCTCGGGTTTGCTCTCCGGAGCTTTTGTTCCCTGTGAGCTTTCCGTACAGCTTTGGAGGCGGAGAGTGAAAATGGCGGCCTCCCAATCTCTGCCCCGGAGGAGCCGAGAACTCGGGGACCCGCTTCTCAGTGAACCCCCAGAGAAAAGCCGTCAGTCACTCCCAGCTCCCCGGTCTCTGGCCGCACTCCGTGCTCACCCGTCCTGTGACCGCGCGTTTCTATCTCCGGCACCCGACCCCGGGTGGAGGCTCCAAACCCAGCAGATCCCTGTGGTGCACTCCCGCGTGGCTCCTCCTGAGGAAGGAAGGTGAGTCTCCCCAGATCTGCCACTTATTGGGTCCCTGCTGGAGGAGCAGTGGCCCGACTGTGCCGCGGATCATGGTTTATGGCAACCCTGAGCTGAGAGCCCGCACCTGGGTTCCCCCTCTGCAGCCGGCTTCCCTGCTCCGTTACCTGGGAGCTCTGCCGCACTCAGGCACCCCCGGTCTTTCTGTGACCATGAGGGTCCTGAGACCACACTGTCCCGGAGGGTTCCACCCCCCGCTTAGCCAGCAGAGTGACCTCCCTCAGCAGAGCAGACTTTTAAAAGTTCCGATTTTGTGCTCCGTGGCTCTATCACTTGCCAGAAGCGGCGGACGGAGGGCCCCCCCCCGCTGTCTATCCTCCCGAGTATCGCCTCGGATTCACTTCTCCGCACTTCCTACCTTCCAGAAAGTGATCGCTTTTCTGATGAGAGAGTTGTTGCCCTTCTTTTCTTCGATCTCCTGTTGATTTTGTAGGTGTTCAGAATGGTTTGATCTCTATCCAGCTGAATTCCTGAGAGGAGACAAAAGCCAGGTCTCCTACTCCTCCACCATCTTGTTCCACCCCCTCTCTTCTTTTTTTTTGTGACTTTTTCTTTTTCCCTTCTTCAACCAACACTTATCAATCCCTTTTTTAAAAAATCTTTTTTATTTTTCATTTTTAGAGACATATTCTATCCCTTCATAGTAGTTAACTAATTTTGGTTCATATATGTATAAGTTGACCTCTCTTTAAAATTTTGGGATACAGGTTCTTCTAACAGACCAAACTATACCCTAAATCTCTAGTGTATGGCTTTGTTCTAGGCTCCTGCCTGATCACATTCTCTCCCTTTTTTTTTTTTTTTTAAATCCTCTTCTTTCTTTTTTCAACCAACTTCTTATCTATCAATTCCTTTTATAAAATCTTTTATAATTTTCATCTTTACAGTCATATTCCGTCCCTTCAATGTATTTACCCTTATTTTTGAACATATATAAGTTTTTCTCTCTTTAAAATTTTAGGAGGCATTTTCTTCTAACAGACCAAAATATACCCAAAATCTAGTGTGTGGCACTGATCTATGCACCACCCTGATCATATTTGATCATATACTGTTATTGTTTTTTTTATCTTTTTCTTTTTCTCTTTTATTCTTTCTTTTTTCTTTCTTTCCCTTTCTTTTCCCCTGGTTTCAGGGATCTTCTGATCTGTTTGGTGTATATTTTTCTGGGGTCATTGCTACCCTGTTAGCATTTTGTTCTCTCATTCAACTATTCTTCTCTGGACAAAATGACAAGACGGAAAAAAAGAACAACAGGCAGTACCGACTGCCAGGGACCTAATCAATATGCACGTTAGTAAGGGGTTGGAACTAGAGTTCAGAATGACGATTTTAAAGATACTAGCTTGGCTTGAAAAAAGCACAGAAGATATTAGAGAAAACCTTACTGGAGAAATAAAAGAACTAAAATCTAACCAA
>NW_027858773.1:0-257 GCF_054177405.1 Leptonychotes weddellii
TGCATCAAAAACTAATGATGTACTGTATGGTGACTAACAGAACATAATAAAAAAAATAAATAAATAAGGTACCATTTACAACACCAAAACAAAAGGTGAAGTATCTAGAGATTAATAAGACATTTACAACAGAGACTTAATTTAAGAGAAAATGTTAAACACTCTTTTTTTTTAAAGATTTTTATTTATTTATTCATGAAAGACAGAGAAAGAGAGAGAGAGAGAAAGAGAGAAAGGCAGAGGGAGAAGCAGGCTCC
>NW_027858774.1:0-257 GCF_054177405.1 Leptonychotes weddellii
TATAGCAAATTATCATAGACTTGGTGCCTTAAACAACATTTATTTCTCACAGTTATGTAGGCAGGGGAGTCCAAGATCAAGATATTGGCAGGTTAGCTTCTTGGTCAGAACCCTTTTCCTGGTTTCCCACCTGCTGTTTTCACTGTATCCACACGGGGCAGAGAGAGAAAGAGCTAGTTCTCTGGCCTCCTCTGGCAAGAGCACTAGTTCCATCATGGGGTTCTGTCCTCCTGACCTCATATAAATCTAAGTACCTC
>NW_027858775.1:0-257 GCF_054177405.1 Leptonychotes weddellii
ATTTATGTTAATTTTTGTCACTGTTCTTTATGCTAAAGCTGCCCTTAAAATGTCTGGTGATCCTTTGTCCATGCATATTTAAAATAGAATTATTACAAAGCCAATCTGAGGGCACGGGGCACTTTTGCCTGCGGGAATTGGTCGCTTCACTCCAGGACAACTGACTGGGGAAACTGTTCATCTGGTTAAGGGATACTGACGTGTTAGTACTTGTCGGTTCTTTCTTTGGTCCTGGTTACTTTCATCAGAAAGGAATC
>NW_027858776.1:0-257 GCF_054177405.1 Leptonychotes weddellii
GTGTGAGCCTCCAGCCGCCGTCCCGGAGACCACCGGCAGCAGCACACCACAGGGTCCTGGAGCAGCCTGGCGGGCTGGGTGAAATGAGCTGGGGGAGCCTGAGCCACCCGTCAAGGCCGCCAAGCACACCAGAGCGCCGCTGGGTGAGGCTGCGTCCCCCACGACTCACCCAGGCTTATTGACATCGTGCAGGCTGGTGTCCATCCCCCGGCATCGAGAGCCCTGCATCCTCAGCTCCCAGCGTCTCCCCCTGCCCC
>NW_027858777.1:0-257 GCF_054177405.1 Leptonychotes weddellii
GTGATAATTTGGATCCACCATGGGCTAACAACCAGCATCCAGTGGAATTTAGCTTCTATTGTGACTGAGAGTTTATCATGTAAATATAAGCCTTGCCCATACGACTAAGAGACTGTTCTTTCTGTTGGACAAATAAAAGGCACAGGCTAGGATATCTCTTCCTGTATCAAGCAGTGATTCTGTTGATGAAACCAAGCCACCTCCCTGGCCCATCCATATAATCACCTGGTCAAGAAACTCCTCTTAGATTTGCTGCT
>NW_027858778.1:0-257 GCF_054177405.1 Leptonychotes weddellii
GTTCTCACAGACTCCAATGTTGCCGGGAATGTTGCAGGTCCCTGGCAAGGGGCAAGCAGTGCGGCAGCTGTGGGGCATACAGAGGCTGGGTTTGCCCAGAGGGGTTGCCCCCACACGCACTCGGTTGGCGTGTGCCAGGGTGGCCGACAGGCACAGGGAGGCAGCCCTGGCCTCTGCCCCAGGCTGGCCCACAATGTCAGTGGAGGAGCCACAGACATTTGTTGCTGCAGGCATCCTGGTGCTGCCTGGACACTGGG
>NW_027858779.1:0-257 GCF_054177405.1 Leptonychotes weddellii
GGAAAGGCCTTGTGCCGGGCAGCGGCTGAGGGCATGCGGAGCACGGCCACCCCGATGGCTGAGTAGGAGGCCAGTGCTACCAACAGTGTTCCACAGAAGGTGACGATGGCAGAGATGAAGTCCACCAGCTCGGTCAGGGCCACATGGGTGCAGGACAGGTTGAGCAGAGGGGAGACATCACAGAAAAATTGGTTGAGGATATTGGGGCCACAGTAGGACAGGCTGGCAATGCATGTCGTCTTAGCCACTGAGACCAG
>NW_027858780.1:0-257 GCF_054177405.1 Leptonychotes weddellii
ATCATGGAACACTTCATCTAGAACTAATGATGTAATGTATGGGGATTAACATAAGAATAAAAAAAAAAGATAGAAAATTTGAATAGTAACAAGAGTCTTAGCATAATACCCAAAATACCTGGGATAAAATCAAAATTATCCTAGCATAATATCCAAAAATATCCAGGATACAATGGAAAAATCAATTATCATACAAAGAACAGGAAAATAATCATATGATTCATAATTTGAATCTGACAATTTCTGGATTATATATC
>NW_027858781.1:0-257 GCF_054177405.1 Leptonychotes weddellii
TCTCCTACAATTAACATATTGTTATCAATATGACTCTTTATTTTGGTTAACAGTTGGCTTATGTAGATGGCTGCTCCCATGTTGGGGGCATAGATATTTACAATTGTTAGATCTTCTTGTTGGATAGGCCCTTTAAGAATGATATATTGTCCTTCTATGTCTCTAACCACAGTCTTTAGTTTAAAATCTAATTTGTCTGATAAAAGAATTGTTACCCCAGCTTTCTTTTGAGGTCCGCTGGCATGGAAGATGCATCT
>NW_027858782.1:0-257 GCF_054177405.1 Leptonychotes weddellii
CAGCGGGAAGCCTGCTTCTCCCTCTCCCACTCCCCTGCTTGTGTTCCCTCTCTCGCTATGTCTCTCTCTGTCAAATAAATAAATAAAATCTTAAAAAAAAAAAAAAAAGCACCTCTCCTCCCAAATTTAAAAAAAAAAAAAAAGATGCACAGCTCAACATCAAAAGGAATGAGATCTTGCCATTTGCAACGACATGGATAGAACTGGAGGGTGTGATGCTGAGCGAAATAAGTCAATCAGAGAAAGACATGTATCAT
>NW_027858783.1:0-1936 GCF_054177405.1 Leptonychotes weddellii
ATCTTTTAAAAAAGTGAAAAAAATCAAAAATTAAAAAAAATAATTTTTCTTCAGGATTTAAGGCATTGTTCCATTGTCTTTTTTTTTTTTTTTAAGATTTTATTTATTTATTTGAGAGAGAGAATGAGAGAGAGCACATGAGAGGGAGTAGGGTCAGAGGGAGAAGCAGACTCCCTGCCGAGCAGGGAGCCCGATGCGGGACTCGATCCAGGGACTCCAAGATCATGACCTGAGCCGAAGGCAGTCGCTTAACCAACTGAGCCACCCAGGCACCCTGTTCTGTTGTCTTTTAATTTTCAGTGTTACACTTGAAAAGTCTGATGCCATTCCGATTCCTGGTCATTCATATGTGATGGTCTTCCTATTCTTTGTGGAAGTTTTCAGGATCTTCTCTTTGGTCCCAGTGTTCTAAATTATCCCAATAATCTGCCATGATGTGTCTATTTTCATCCATTGAATTGGCCACTTGTTGGGCCCTTCTATTTTTAAAAAAATTTATTTATTTATTTCAGGGGGGGAGAGGAGCACAGTGAGAGGGAGAGGGGAAGCAGACTCCCTGCTGAGTGCAGACCCTCACACAGGACTGGGGTCAGGGGAGCGAGAACATGACCTGAGCTGAAACCAAGAGCTGGACGCTCAACCAACTGAACCACCCAGGCACCCCTTCTTGGGCCCTTTTATTTATTTATTATTTTAAGATTTTATTTATTTGAGAGAGAGGGGGAGAGAGAGAGAGAGAGAGCACAAGCAGGGGGAGCAGCAGGCAGAGGGAGAAGCAGACTCCCCGCTGAGCAGGGAGCCCGAAGTGGGACTCGATCCCAGGACCCTGAGATTATGACCTGAGCCAAAGGCAGACGCTTAACTGACTGAGCCACCCAGGCACCCTGTGTTGAGCCCTTTTAAACTGGAGACTCATGTCCTTCAGTTCTGGGAGATTTTCTTTATTTCTTTGATGATTATTTCTCCTCCACTACTTTTTTGTTTTTTCCTGGAAATCCTATTATTTGAATAGAGGGTGTCCTGGATGGAACCTTTTCTTTTTCTCTCTTCCATCTTTTTCTCTATTTGTTCTAGTTTCTGAAATATTTCAACATTATCAATGTTTCTACTGAGTTTTTTCATATTTTCCTATCATGTTTTTATTTCTAAGAGTTGTTCCAGTTCTCTGAATGTTTTCCTTTTTTTTTTTTTTAAGATTTTTTATTTATTCATTTGAGACAGAGAGACAGAGACAGAGAGAGCATGAGAAGGGGGAGAGGCAGAGGGAGAGGGAGAAGCAGACTTCCTGCTGAGCAGGGAGCCCCACGCGGGGTTCAATCCCAGGATCTGGAGATCACGACCTGAGCTGAAGGCAGACACTCAACCATCTGAGCCACCTGGGCACCCCAATATTTTCCTTTCTAAAAAAATTTTTTTATGATTTATTTACTTACTTGAAAGAGAGTGAGTGGGGGGGGTGCAGAGGGAGAGAGAGAATCCCCAGCCGACTCCAAATGAGGCTCAATCCCACAACCCTGAGATCTAACCTGAGCCAAAATCAAGAGTCGGTCGCTTAATGGACTGAGCCACCAAGGCGCCCCTGAATGTTTTCCTTTTTATAGGTTCCTGCTGTGGCTGCAATAATACCTCTTATCTTTTTAAGGACATAATTTTTTTTTTAAGATTTTATTTATTTATTTGACAGAGAGAGAGACAGCGAGAGAGGGAACACAAGCAGGGGGAGTGGGAGAGGGAGAAGCAGGCCTCCCGCCTGCAGAGAGCCCGATACGGGGCTCGATCCCAGGACCCTGGGATCATGACCTGAGCCGAAGGCAGATGCTTAACGACTGAGCCACCCAGGCGCCTCTATAATTAATGTTTTATATTATAAGTTCTCATCTCCTGGCATTATGTCCATTTCATTCAAGGTGTTTTTTCTGTTTATTTATGCCTGTAT
>NW_027858784.1:0-257 GCF_054177405.1 Leptonychotes weddellii
TCTGCTGGATCCTGAGTCAGTCACCTGATTTCACGAGGGACATATGCTTCCAGACTGAGAGTCTCAGCAGTCCTGGTTCTGCTCACTGGCACAGTCTGAGCATTGACTAAGTGCTGCATCTTGGAAACCTGCTCTGAAGAGTCTACTTGGAGTAACAATAGTTCGGAGTACCTCCTCCAGTCTGGCCGCGCCGCCCCCCCAAGCTCTGAGACTGTGTTTCTCTTTTGAAGATACAAATTCTGAACAGTAGCTTTTGG
>NW_027858785.1:0-257 GCF_054177405.1 Leptonychotes weddellii
AAAATTTAACTTTAGGCTTTCATTTTTGTTTTTGTTTTGTCTTGTTTTGTTCTCCTTTAGATATTCTTTGAGTCTCCTGGCACAGAAAGAAAGAGGTTTCAAATAATCTTTGAAATGTAAAGACGTCAACCCTGCCTCACTCCCCCGCCCCCTAAGCTGAGTCCCCAGTTTGCCCTAAAGTGAGAACATGTCCCTGGAATAGAGTGAACCACATGGATGGCTAGCAAAGCTGCTTTTGGGCTTTAGATAGCAATGGT
>NW_027858786.1:0-257 GCF_054177405.1 Leptonychotes weddellii
ATGGACCATGGAGGAATCCAGGGCTCTGTTATGCTGTTACCACTTTCCTCCCTATTTAGAGCCCCTATTTAGAACGGTTGAGATTAACCCAGAGGTCATATCAAGAAAGAATTCAGTTTATAAGTCAAACAGAGAAAGACATGTATCATATGATCTCACTGATATGAGGAATTCTTAATCTCAGGAAACAAACTGAGTGTTGTTGGAGTGGGGGGTGGGGTGGGAGGGATGGGGTGACTGGGTGATAGACACTGGGG
>NW_027858787.1:0-257 GCF_054177405.1 Leptonychotes weddellii
AGGGGGGAAACTGTGTTTGAAAAACTCCATCTGCCCCACATGAAACTCTAAGGGCTGAATCTATAGAGTCTCTTAGGATTGAACACTCATAAGTCATGGCTTCTCTGTGAGACAAGAAAGAATAGGGGCTGAGCTGTGGACACAGAGTCAGACAAGGGAGAGAGGTGCAGACATGGTACATGGGGTATGAGGAGACTCTTCAGGAGTCCTGGCAGCCCTGAAGCTTTTTCCCTGTGTGAGCACTGGGAAGAATGATT
>NW_027858788.1:0-257 GCF_054177405.1 Leptonychotes weddellii
TCATGGGACTGAGCCCCACTTTGGGCTCCCTGCTTGGCAGGGAGCCTGCTTCTCCCTCTCCCTCTGCCTGACGCTCTGCCTGCTTGTACTTTCTCTCTGTCAAATAAATAAATAAAATCTTAAAAAAAAAAGATCACTGTCTCTTAATTAAAACATTACATAAGCTCTACTCATCAAAGTAGAACTATAAGGTTGTCTGTCTACCAGAGAGCAGTGCGCTAAAGAAAGGACTCCAAAATGATCACATCCATGCCTCT
>NW_027858789.1:0-257 GCF_054177405.1 Leptonychotes weddellii
TTTTAAAATTTCATGATTTGTTTATTCTGTCCGCTTTTTCTATATTTCTAGTGTTTTACTTCGAGAGCTGGTTTTTAGCCTACAATGACCAGTCCTGTTGCTAAGACTTTGCCTTCTTTTGCTCATTAACACTCGTTTGGGTCATCAGCCCCCAGGGCTAAGCCCAGTGCTTGTCCAGCCCTTTTATGGGGAACCACCTGTTTAAATCCTTAGTCTACAGAACATATGATTTTGTTTAACCAACCATGCCACTGCAC
>NW_027858790.1:0-257 GCF_054177405.1 Leptonychotes weddellii
GGGTGGCTCAGTTGGTTAAGCGACTGCCTTCGGCTCAGGTCATGATCCTGGAGTCCCTGGATCGAGTCCCGCATCGGGCTCCCTGCTCGGCAGGGAGTCTGCTTCTCCCTCTGACCCTCCCCCCTCTCATGTGCTTGCTCTCTCTCATTCTCTCTCTCTCAAATAAATAAATAAAATCTTTAAAAAAAAAAAAAAATCACCAAACTGTACACTTTAAAGGGGTGAACTGTGACAATCATGAAGTAGTTTTTAAAAAG
>NW_027858791.1:0-257 GCF_054177405.1 Leptonychotes weddellii
ACATCAAAAACTAATGATGTAATGTATGGTGATTAACATAACAATAATTTTTTTTTTTAAAAAGGAAACAATCGTGTAGATTGGGGTGGGTGCGTATATATGTGGGGAGGGGTTTATGGATCACAGTTCTTCACAAATAACTCTTTTGGCTGCCTCTTGATAATCTTGGGGTAAGCACTCCTCAAGGGAATGCAAGGAAGCAATAAGGGAGACATTGCTACCCCCAATCAGGAACGCAAATGCGCGGGTTCAGACCA
>NW_027858792.1:0-257 GCF_054177405.1 Leptonychotes weddellii
TTTTTTTTTTCTTTTTTGGTTAAGTTAAAATGAATTAAAGATTCATGTTGTATAGAGGAGTATTTTGAGAATTTCACAATATCCCCAGGAGATAATTGGTGTCTCCCCAGGGAATCACCAGGCGCAGGCTGGGAATGATGGTGTAAATCACTTGAGTGCCAACAGCAGCTTTAATTAAGTTTTTCCAGAATCAGATGCTTATTTCACTGAAAAGTGCTGGGCTTTGTTGACAAGTGACACATAACATTTCATTCTCC
>NW_027858793.1:0-257 GCF_054177405.1 Leptonychotes weddellii
TTCACATCGCAGCCTTGCTCTTGCTGACAACGGCCGCCAGGCGCATCACTCAGGGTCTGGGTGCGCCCGGCCCGCCTGCCCTACCTGCTGCCTCGCCTTCGTGGTCCCAGCCCCACTCACCTGGAAGGAACAAGAGCCCATGTTCGCTGAACACTTGCTATGAATCAGGAGCCAAGGCAAGCATGTGACCTGTCTCATCACTTTTTAATTTATTATTTGGAACCTTTGATTGTGGAAATGTTCGAAGGTAATCAAGA
>NW_027858794.1:0-1936 GCF_054177405.1 Leptonychotes weddellii
TTTTTTTTTTTTTAATATTTTATTTATTTATTTGTCAAAGAGACAGTGTGCAAGAGAGCTCAAGCAGGGGTAGAGGCAGAGGCAGAGGGAGAATCGGACTCCCCACTGAGCAAGGAGCCCGATGCGGGGCTCGATCCTAGGATGCTAGGATCATGACCTGAGCCGAAGGCAGACGCTTCACCAACTGAGCCACCCAGGCGTCCCGACTCCAGTTTATTATCTGATAAATACACTTTGTGAGACCACAGCTGCCATAGATGATTCTGCTGATGGATCTGGGCAAAGTCAACTGAAAACCTTCTGGAAAGGATTCGTCATCCTTGATGTCATTGAGAACATTGATGGTTTGTGAGAAGAGGTCCAAGTATCAACATTCACAGGGGTTTGGAGGCTGACTGCAGCCCTCGTGGAGGACCGTGTGGGGTTCCGGGCTTCACTGGAGAAGTTGCCGCAGATGTGGAAACAGTAGGGGGCGGGAAGTGGGACAGAACTGCTGCGATCTCAGGGTGTGATCTGAACGCACGTGGAGCTCTCCTTACGGAGGAGGAGCCAAGCACGTGCTTTCCCCATGGGGGAGCTCCTCCTGGAGGGGATGCTGTGAAGACCGCGGCCATGACCTCGACGGATTTTGGACAAACCTAGCGGATCACACAGAGGCAGCGTGGGAGAGGACCGGCTCCAGCTCTGAGAAGTGCTGCGGGACATCGTCCACGGAAGGAGGGGCCCATTGATGCCGCAAACTTCACCGTCTGATGTTCGGAGACTCCCACGGCCACTGCCGCTTCGGCAGCCACTGACGCCGAGGCGAGACCGCCGCCGGCACAAAGGCTGTGACCGGCTGATGAGCAAGAAGGTGCTTTTCGCGAAGGCTCGTGTGTCGTGGTTTTAGACCTAATGCCACCGCACATGGCAAACCACGGTGTGGCTCACCTCACGCACCTGGAAACCAAAACGTGTGTGACTCGCTTTACGGCGCTATTTGCTTTACTGTGGCGGTCTGGGACCGAGCCCGCCACGCCGCCGCCGTGAGCCCGTGACGCTCTCCAAGTCGCCGCCCAGCCCCATCACTGAAGTTCACTCCTTTTAGGGACACTTGCTTCACACGCTTCCGCACTCCTTCCTGCTCACCAGCGTCAGCCGAGGGCGCCCGTAAGCGCTGGCTGGACCGACCTGGACCGGCCTGCGAACAGGCCCTCCCACCCGCTTCCTAGCCTGCCAGCGAGTCTTCACTCCCCCCTTCCAGACTATTCCTGAAATCCCACGTCTTCCAGGGAGGCTTCAGCCGCAAACTGCCGATTTCTCGACGCCGCCTCCTCCCTGCTGTCCCGCACTCGTCACTCGTCACTCCTCCTTTGGTCATTTACCATTTAAGATCGCAGGCAACCGCTTGGGCCGGCGCATCATCCCCAACTGTAAAGTGGGGTCTCTGATCCGCCACAGCGTCTTCTGACCCAGTGCGAGGGGCTCCCTGACGTCCTGAGGGCCACTCTGCTGTTCTTCCCCTTCCCAGCCGGAGAGCATCAAGCATGACCCCTAGAAATCCTGTCCAGTGGCGCCGAGCTCTGGAGACGTCCCCAGACGCCCCCGGGGACCAGGTCTAGAGCCAGGCATTCATGCCCAGAACCCGCCACACGCACGTTCTCTGGCTCCCACGGCGGTCGCACACGCGGCTCTCGCACACGCGGCTCTCACACACGCGGCTCTCGCACACGCGGCTCTCACGCTCGGCACACACACGGCTCTCACACTTGGCTGCACACACACGGCGGCACACACGCAGCTCTTGCACACTCGGCTGCACACAGGCGGCTCTTGCACACGCGGCTGCACACATGCGCTCTCACACACTCGCCTGCACACAGGCGGCTCTTGCACATGCGGCTGCGCCCACGCGCTCTCACACACTTGGCTATGAACACGCGGCTCTTGCACACTC
>NW_027858795.1:0-257 GCF_054177405.1 Leptonychotes weddellii
CCATTAAGAGCATAGGCCAAGGTCTGAAGAGTGTTTCTGAATATAGCTGTGAGAGTGTCTTTAGTTCAATCTCCATGAACTCACCACCGAGTGCTGGAGCAAAGGAGATGTAATAAAAATAGGCCGAAAAGGGGGAAAAAATATCTGGGAAATGTCAAGCACGTGTTCGAGTCTCAAATATGAGATGGGGCTGGCAGCAGAGACATAAGCACCCTTCACCCTGGGCATCTGCAGTTGTTGTCCAGCCAGCAGGGGAC
>NW_027858796.1:0-257 GCF_054177405.1 Leptonychotes weddellii
TGTAAGACTGTTGAATCACAGACCTGTACTTCTGAAACAAATAATACATTATATGTTAAAAAAAAAAAAAAAAGGAAGAAGATAGCAGGAGGGGAAGAATGAAGGAGGGGAAATTGGAGGGGCAGACGAACCATGAGAGACAATGGACTCTGAAAAACAAACTGAGAGTTCTAGAGGGGAAGGGGGTGCAGGGAAGGGTTAGCCTGGTGATGGGTATTAAGGAGGGCACATTCTTCATGGAGCACTGGATGTTATAT
>NW_027858797.1:0-257 GCF_054177405.1 Leptonychotes weddellii
TGGCCAAATCCATACCCTCTAAACCAGCAAAGCCTTTGGCTTTTTCTATCGCTTTATCAATGTCGTCTTCAGTGATGGTGTTCCCATTACTCGCTGTCATAATACAACCATTTTGAGCCCCTTTATCTCGCAAAATACGAGTTAATTTACGGGTATCAATCTCAGCAATAGCGACAGTTTCATTACGGACTAAGTAGTCAGATAAGCTTTCAGAGTTACGAAAGTTAGAAGTTGTCATGGTGGCATCACGGATAATC
>NW_027858798.1:0-257 GCF_054177405.1 Leptonychotes weddellii
TGAAGACTAAGACAAGTATAACATCTTTTCATGACAGTTTCCATGAAAATTTTACTGATTTGTGTAACATGGTGGAGAAAATGTAAGAAAGAGGAAACCAAGAAAGAAAAAAAAAGCAGGAAAGCAAGAAGATAATTAAGCCAGTATCATCTTATTTATGATCTAGAATTCTTTGACAATCTGTACGAAAACACCATGTGTGTATACACAAATATATTTCTCACTGTATTTATTTCTTCTAAATTGCCCAGTGTGAA
>NW_027858799.1:0-257 GCF_054177405.1 Leptonychotes weddellii
GCTCAGTCAGTTAAGTGTCTGACTCTTGGTTTCGGTTCAGGTCATGATCTCAGGGTTGTGAGATCGAGCCCCACATGGGGCTCCATGCTCAGCATGGAAACTGCTTGGGATTCTTCCTCTCCCTCTCCCTCCCCTGCTGCCCCTCCCCCTGCTTGTGTACACCTGCATGCATGAAACTCTCTCTCTCTGAAAACAACAAAAAAAAAAACAAAAAAAAAATACTTTAAAATGTTTAAAATGCAATGTCACTATTACCA
>NW_027858800.1:0-257 GCF_054177405.1 Leptonychotes weddellii
AATAAGCATATGGAAAGAGCCTCAGCTTCACGGCAATCACAGAAATGCAAATGAAAAGAGGATCGCTGACACTGTCATGCTCACAAATACGACAAAAATCAAAGTCTGACGTTAAAAAGGAGAATGTCAAACTTACTTTGAATGCACCCTCCGATTCCATGGATAAGAGATCCCCATCAAATGGAATGAGGTCGAGGCTATACTCCTCCCTATGAATAAAGGATCCCAGAACACCCAGATCCTTCAACCGCTGTTCG
>NW_027858801.1:0-257 GCF_054177405.1 Leptonychotes weddellii
CTCTTCTTTTTGGCTGCCATCAAGACAGGCTCCTTCCTGCAAATATGGCTTGTCTTCATGATTCATCATGTAATTCATTCTCCTTTGCTTCTCTGAACCAAACCAGGTCACCTCCCTCCTAATTCCATCCCCACTGTTGCAGGGAAGGTCCCCTTGGAATGGACCTCTTTACTTCAGAGACTGTATTTTTGCCATTTGCAAGACCTCCCACAGCTGTGCTCTTGCCATAGTAATCTCTGTTTGGCTTCTCTCCAGTA
>NW_027858802.1:0-257 GCF_054177405.1 Leptonychotes weddellii
ATTGAATAATAGATCCCCAAGTAAAATCATTCTTACTGATTAAAGGATGATTATTTTCGTATTGTGGTTGTTGGCAGGTCCTCCTTAATCTCCAACCATGGTGGGTTTTGTTTTTTGCAATTTTTTTTAGTCTGTCTCTCTCAAAATTGAGCATTGTCAATTATGTCTCATACCAGAAGAGAAGTCACTGGATTTGAGATGTGATAGGGGTGTATAACATAAAACTCTAGCACCATAAATAATCACAGTTGACTAGA
>NW_027858803.1:0-257 GCF_054177405.1 Leptonychotes weddellii
CTTGCCGTTGATGGATAGAACCTCATTGCCCTTCTGAATAGTTCCCTCCTGGGAGGCCAGCCCGTTGGGGAACACTCTGTGGACCTGAACAAACCAAAGGAAGTCAAGACCCAGGAATCACCCGGCGTCAGATCCAGATTCTTGCTGGAGGACGATCCGGACCAGTTAGTCAAACCTAGCCACCCAGAGCGGAGATCGCAATAATGGCCAGACTGGTCCTCAGAACCCTTCCTAACACAATGCCCTAGCCACCCCTT
>NW_027858804.1:0-257 GCF_054177405.1 Leptonychotes weddellii
GCTGAATTACATATTGCCTTATTTCTCAGAGGGAAATCTAGAAGATGTAGAATCAACGTTATTACCATTCATTAAACTTCTGTTTTCAAATGTGCAAGACGGAGACAAGCCCATGGGTCCCTTGACAAACAACACAGGGAACCCTTTTCTTAAACCTGGACCCAACAATTCAACTTACAAAAATAAACTGAGGAAACTCCATTTTCTAGAAAATTTGTTAGATGCAGAAATTCAAGAAAAAATTGATGAGGTGAAAA
>NW_027858805.1:0-1936 GCF_054177405.1 Leptonychotes weddellii
AGGACACTATATAATTCTTAAAGGGTCTATCCAACAAGAAGATCTAACAATTGTAAATATCTATGCCCCCAACATGGGAGCAACCAACTACATAAGCCAACTGTTAACCAAAATAGTCATATTGATAATAATATGTTAATTGTAGGAGACCTCAGTACTCCACCCTCAGCAATAGACAGATGATCTAAGCAGAAAATCAACAAAGAAACAAGAGCTTTGAATGACACACTGGACCAGATGGACCTCATAGATATATACAGAACATCCCACCCTAAAACAACAGAATACTCATTCTTCTTGAGCACACATGGAACATTCTCCAGAATAGACCACATACTGGGTCACAAATCAGGTCCCAACCGATACCAAAAGATTGAGATTATTCCCTGCACATTCTCAGACCATAATGCTTTAAACCTAGAACTCAATCACAAGAAAAAATTTGCAAGAAATTCAAACACTTGGAAGCTAAAGACCACTCTGCTCAAGAATGTTTGGGTCAACCAGGAATTCAAAGAACTCAGACAGTTCATGGAAACCAATGAGAACAAAAACACATTGGTCCAAAACCTATGGGATACTGCAAAGGTCGTCCTAAGAGGGAAATACACAGCCATCCAAGCCTCACTCAAAAAAATAGAAAAATCCTGAATTCACCAACTAACTTTACACCTTAAAGAACTGGAGAAAAAGCAGAAAATGATGCCTAAGCCACACATTAGAAGAGAAATAATTAAGATTAGGGCAGAGATCAATGAATTAGAAACCAGAAACACATTAGATTAGATCAACGAAACTAGAAGCTGGTTCTTGGAAAGAATTAATAAGATCAATAAACCATTGACCAGACTTATCCAAAAGAAAAGAGAAAGGACTCAAATTAATAATTATGAATGAAAGGGGAGAGATGAAGATTAACACCAAGAAAATAGAAACAATTATTAGAAATTATTATCAACAACAATATGCCAATAATTTAAGCAACCTGGAAGAAATGGATGCCTTTCTAAAAACCTATAAGCTGCCAAGACTGAAACAGGAAGAAACTGACAACCTGAATCAGCCAATACCAGTAACGAGATTGAAGCAGTGATCAAAACCTCCCAAAAAAACAAGAGTCCAGGACCTGATGGATTCCCTAGGGAATCTACCAAACATTCAAAGAAGAAATAATACCTATTCTCCTGAAGCTGTTTCAAAAAATAGAAACAAAAGGAAAGCTTCCAGACTCATTCTATGAGGCCAGCATTACCTTAATCCCCAAACCAGGCAAAGACCCCACCAAAAAGGAGAATTTCAGACCGATATCCCTGATGAATATGGATTCCAAAATTCTCAACAAAATCCTAGCTAATAGGATCCAACAATTCATTAAAAGGATCATCCACCAGGACCAAGTGGGATTTATCCCCAGGATGCAAGGGTTCAACATTCGCAAATCAATCAATGTGATAGAACATATTAATAAGAGGAGAGAGAGGAACCATATGGTCCTCTCAATTGATGCAGAAAAAGCATTTGACAAAATACAGCATCCTTTCCTGATTAAAACTCTTCAGAGTATAGGGATAGAGGGAACATTCCTCAAGTTCATAAAATCCATCTATGAAAAACCCACAGCGAATATCATCCTCAATGGGGAAAAGCTGAGAGCCTCTCCCTTAAGATGAGGAAGCACGACAAGGATGCCCACTCTTGCCACTATTGTTCAACATAGTACTAGAAGTCCTAGCAACAGCAATCAGCCTACAAAAAGAAATAAAATGTATTCAAATTGGCAAAGAAGCCAAACTCTCTCTCTTCACAGATGACATGATACTTTATGTGGAAAATCCAAAAGTCTCCACCCCCAAATTACTAGAACTCATACAGCAATTCAGTAATGTGGCAGGATACAAAATCAATGCACAGAAATCAGTTGCTTTCTTATACATTA
>NW_027858806.1:0-257 GCF_054177405.1 Leptonychotes weddellii
ATTGAATAATAGATCCCCAAGTAAAATCATTCTTACTGATTAAAGGATGATTATTTTCGTATTGTGGTTGTTGGCAGGTCCTCCTTAATCTCCAACCATGGTGGGTTTTGTTTTTTGCAATTTTTTTTAGTCTGTCTCTCTCAAAATTGAGCATTGTCAATTATGTCTCATACCAGAAGAGAAGTCACTGGATTTGAGACGTGATAGGGGTGTATAACATAAAACTCTAGCACCATAAATAATCACAGTTGACTAGA
>NW_027858807.1:0-257 GCF_054177405.1 Leptonychotes weddellii
GCTGCCTGTGGTAGTCCTAGATAGGCCCAGTCTGATTGTCCATCAGCAGGGGATTGCTTCGACATTCTTTGCTCCAGTCACAATCCCCTCCCTCATCTCCTCAGTGAGGTCTTCCCCGACCGCCATAACACAGAACGAGTGCACTGCTCATCCATACATATTCGGGAGGATGAAAGAATTCTGGGGGGCACCTGGGTGGCTCAGTCGGTTAAGCGGCTGCCTTCGGCTCAGGTCATGATCCCAGGGTCCTGGGATCG
>NW_027858808.1:0-257 GCF_054177405.1 Leptonychotes weddellii
CTGTGCTGTGACGGTCTTTCCTAGCTTTTTTTTTTTTTTTTTTTGGAGAGAGAGAGAGTGAGCATGGGGGGGAGGGAAGGGGGGGAGAGAGAGAGAATCTTTTTTTTAGATTTATTTATTTATTTGAGAGAGAGAGAGAGAGTGGTGGGGAGGAACAGAGGGAGAAGCAGCAGACTCCCCGCTGAGCAGGGAGCCCACGGATCATGGGATGCTGGGATCATGACCTGAGCTGAAGTCAGACGCTTAACCGACTGAGC
>NW_027858809.1:0-257 GCF_054177405.1 Leptonychotes weddellii
ACCCAGGAAACTGTTTTCATTTTTATTTGTAATTCTTCCTCTTCTCATTTGTCTGAAAGACTCCTAGTTTATTTTTAAAAACAGCATTAAGGAATCACCTCCTTTATGAAGTCTGCTAATTGTCTAAGCAGAAGTGACCTCTGAGTGTGTCTCAAGAATCAACCTCACTTTCTTTTTTTTGTTGTTGTCTGCAAAAAAAACCAATTTATTTATTTATTTATTTTTAAAAATTTTATTATGTTATGTTAATTGCCTCA
>NW_027858810.1:0-257 GCF_054177405.1 Leptonychotes weddellii
ATACTGGTTTCTGTACTTATTAGGAAAGTTTTTATTTTTATATGCTTTGAATTGTATTCTGTCATTCTTTCATTTTGAAATCTAGCATTTTTTTGGTGGACAGTTCTAGCAGTAATCAGTTACCTCAGCTTTTGTTTATTTTGGAGTGTTGATTTGGAGTGTTGTTACATAACAGTTTGCTATATGTAGAATTCTTGGTTGGAAGCTTTTTCTTTGTTCTCTAGCAGTACTTTATATCATCTCACTGTCTTCTGGTC
>NW_027858811.1:0-257 GCF_054177405.1 Leptonychotes weddellii
TAGGGGTGCGTGGGTGGTTCAGTCGTTAAGCGCCTGCCTTCAGCTCAGGTCATGACCGCAGGGTCCTGGGATCAAGCCCCACATCGGGCTCCCTGCTCAGCAGGAAGCCTGCTTCCCCCTCTCCCACTCCCCCTGCTTGTGTTCCCTCTTTCACTGTGTCTCTCTCTGTCAAATTAATAAATAAAGTCTTTAAAAAAAATTTTGCAAAGTAGGATGTTATGTTTCAGGGTAATTAACCAGTGTGATAAGACTATGAA
>NW_027858812.1:0-257 GCF_054177405.1 Leptonychotes weddellii
GTCTCAAAACTAACATTACGATTTTTCTCCCACCTTTCTGAGTTGGACTCAAACTGCCTTTTTCCATGAAGTCCTGAAAAGTAAATACAAACAACACAATGTAAAGTTCAGAAAAACCGCCAGAGTAGCTCACATAGAGACAGTCTTCGTTCTTGTTGCTCTGTGGGCCACTCAGGGATCAGCAGACACATTTGAACTACAAACCAGGAAAATCTGTCAGATTGTCACAGCTTGCTGTCACTCTATCTGAAGATATT
>NW_027858813.1:0-257 GCF_054177405.1 Leptonychotes weddellii
GTTCTAGTCATTGTCAGCTAGGTTATATAGCACTTCCCCCAGACACCTGGTGTTACCAAGAAAAGAAATGCCAGGTTTTAATCAACCCCTTGTCGAGATGACCAATGTCCTCAGGGTTGTGTTATTTCCATGTTGTTTATGTGACCACTTTTGGCTAATGGCACAAAAGAATACAGATAGAGTTCATTTTTTTTTTTTTTTGAAATTGGAAAGAACCTGTCTGCATTGATGAAAGTTCTCACTGTTACATCACAAGT
>NW_027858814.1:0-257 GCF_054177405.1 Leptonychotes weddellii
AGTCTGCTTCTCCATCTGACCCTCCCCCCTCTCATGCTCTCTCTATCTCATTCTCTCTCTCAAATAAATAAATAAAATTAAAAAAAACAACAACAAAGTGCATGTTATCTCCCATCTTTTCAGAATAAATTTACATAAGAACACGACTCAAATGATATAATCAAATTTGTTAAGAAACATGGTCAAAATTCTACATCGTTCTTCCCACAACTTTCCAAGTACACATCAACAGAGGAGTCCAGGAAGCTTCTGTTCAT
>NW_027858815.1:0-257 GCF_054177405.1 Leptonychotes weddellii
GGTCCTGAAACAGCCCCAGCTTCTGTTTGAACTCACACCAGACTATTTACATTACAAAAATAGCGCATATGTGTTTATTGTAAAAACAGCCACAAAATATAAAGTAAAAGGCAAAAGTCCCCACTCTCCTTTCCAATGCCCTAAGGGTGATTACTGTGAAAAGATCTTCAAGACAGTCTTCTTCTTTTTTTTTTTTTTTTGTATTTAACAGTCATTTATTTTTCCAAGCAAACACCATTAAAAATTTCTATATGCAT
>NW_027858816.1:0-13253 GCF_054177405.1 Leptonychotes weddellii
AAAAAATAAAAAAAAAAAATAAACTCAGCTCCCACCTTTCTAGCCCAACATGGAACTTACTACCTCCTGGGAAAGGCATGCACTAGGCGGCCCCTGGGAGAACACACCTAAGGATTGATTCTTCCATTAAGTCAACCATACCTTCCACAAAATTTACTGATTGTTTACTATGTACCAGGCACTGAGAAGACATCAGTGAACAAAATGCACATTCTACTGGGGCATCTGGACTCCGGCTGGAAAAGTGGCTGGTGGAATTCCTTGGGGGGACCCCTGACTTGGGAAGAGCCTTCAGAGACTATAACCAACCCCCTTACTCCATGGAACCTGAGAAGACACTTGAGTAGGAATATCTTCTACTTCCCGAGAGATAGTTGGAGTTGACTCCACCATGTGGAAGGACTGGACAGTCAGGAGGCTCTGCTTGTGAGCCAAAATGAGAATAACAGGGTGATTACCTTGAACTCTCTCATTCAGAGATCCTGTTCCTGGTCTTGTCTCTGTTCTGAGTCTTGATCATCAGGTTCTCTTTTTCTCTGGACATGGAATCTGGATCTCCGATTTTGAAACCAAATCTAAGTAGGTAAAACATTGATAATTAATTAAAACAAGTGATGTCGGGCGCCTGGGTGGCTCAGTTGGTTAAGCGACTGCCTTCGGCTCAGGTCATGATCCTGGAGTCCCGGGATCGAGTCCCGCATCGGGCTCCCTGCTCGGCGAGGAGCCTGCTTCTCCCTCTGACCCTCCCCCCTCTCATGTACTCTCTCTCATTCTCGCTCTCTCAAATGAATAAATAAATCTTAAAAAAAAAAAAAAAGATTAAAACAAGTGATGTCATGAAAACTTCACCATTGCTTTTTCAATAAGGCAGAAGGAAGAGTAAGATGATTTGTTTTAGGCTTAATTTCAAAATCACTGACATTCCATATGACATCTAGGAAAGTCTGTTGGGTCTGGAGATAAAGCCCAAAATTCTGAACCACACACCTAGTACCTTCATGATGGGTTTCATATCCTCAACTCCCCATGATCCCCTCATTACCATTGCTGGGTTTTCCCTAACATGCCTAGATTGAAGCTCTTCCCTCTACCTGGAATTCCTTTCCCATCTTTTTTCCTTCCACTCAAAAATGCCTATTTTTCTTCCATGACCCAGGAGAGTATATCTGTCTAGGAAAATATTTTTCATCCCACAATACATACTTGATTGCTACCCCTAGCCTCTGCCCATAAATTACACACATATATGCACGTTAGACACATGTTAAATATATGCATACATAACTTATAATAATAATATAACTTTAGAAAAATACATAGATTTATATACTACACACACACACATTCACATTCCACAGCTGCTACTTTTGGTTTTCACAGAGGAGGAGAATAAAGCACAGGTCTAGAGTTCAAAAACCAGGCTTTGGAAAAGCCACATTATGTCACTGAAACTTTCACGTCCTTCCTGAAGGAATAGACCACTCTGCAGACGAATGCTGGTTTTGGAAGACCTGCACATACATCGCCCTGGATATGGCGTCTACACCCAAATCATAAATCCCTTTCTCCATCTGCCATGCTTGTGATATCTACAAGAATTAGTCCCCTGTTGACAAAGTTATTCAGAGATTTCTCATTTCTGCACCTATCCATATCTTTATCTTAAGGAAAAATATATTCAGCTTTGAATTCTAAGGAGAAAACTAGCCCAAAGAATATGGAATGGCTATATTAGGACATGATTCGCTTTGTATTTCACCACTGACTTCTGTTTTCTTCTCTCTCAACTCACACTCTTTTAGAATCACACCAAACCATTTACTCAAAAGTCAGTCTGCCATTTATATCCATCTTCTCTATAAAATCTCCCAGCCTTCGCTGGGATCCATCCTCTCCTCCCCAGAGCTTTGGAGTCTTTGAAAGCTGCCTCTTAGATATCCATTCTTAGGTATCTCAGACAGACACCTCCAACCCTGGGGGAACTCCCTATATTCTTCTAGAACCCAATCCTCCTGCTGGATAACACCAATATCAGCCAGCCATCCAAGCTAAACCCACCATATCTTCCCCTGTTTGTCTCATCTCTTTCCCTCCCCATGCCATCCTTGTCCTCTGCACCCCATCTGTGCATATGCTGTCAGTCTACGTCTGTGCTGTCTCTTAAACACTCTTTCCACGTTTCAGCCTCCTTGACTTTTCACTGATTGTCAGACTTATTTCCTGTCTCCATTGTTAAATCCATTCTTCACTCTGGGGGAAGAGGAGCTCTTTCAAACTGTAACCGTACCATGCTTTCTGCTCTGCCTTAATTCTTCAAGCATGTCTCTACCACCCAAAGGATAAAATATAAACTCTTCTAGCAAGCATTTTCCATTTTCCAAGTGTGTAATCCACCTCAAGACCTCTGAGCTCAGCTCAGCATATAGGGATTAATGAGAGATGGGCCCCGTTTCACAGCTCTCAGGATAATGAATGATTTTATATTTGGGTTTTGTGTCCACCATCTTACCTGGCTACAAACAGCTGGACTTGAGGCTTCCTTAAGTATCTTTGTGACACCTTGGTTCACCAGCCCATAGACAAATTTACAATTTTCTGGAAGCCACAGGACTGCTGTTAGGGATCCAGTCTGCTGCAAATGCTGCCCTTATTAACCCCCACTATTCTGGTCTTCCCCCCAGGGAATTTCCCCCTGCTTTGCAAGCCTCGGACCAACTTTTCCTCTGTGAAACTATTTCTGACCAGACACATCGGCTTCCCTGTTGATACCAAACACATTTGTTCACTCATATTTGTCTAGAAGGTAAATTTGTGTGATTTAATCACGCCATCGAAATTGTCAGTTTAGGGGCGCCTGGGTGGCTCAGTCGTTAAGCGTCTGCCTTCGGCTCAGGTCATGATCCCGGGGTCCTGGGATCGAGCCCCTCATCAGGCTCCCTGCTCCACGGGAAGCCTGCTTCTCCCTCCCCCACTCCCTCTGCTTGTGTTCCCTCTGTCGCTGTGTCTCTCTCTGTCAAATAAATAAATAAAATCTTTAAAAAAAAAAAAGGAAATTGTCAGTTTATTTGCCCATCTCCCTTATTATTTTCCAAGATTCTGTTCTTCTTTATGAATATCTCACTAGGTAGGACTGTTCCTAGCACACCGTAGGCGCTTGGTATGAATGCAACATGAAAGACACAGAAGGAGAAAGGAAAAGAGGAGAGAGAAAGGAGCATCAGACCCACTGATGCGCATTCATTTCCTGATTACTGGAAGGAGCCCTGGTTTAAATGCACACACAGAGTACACCGCTCTGACAGAATGATACTCCATCAGGATCCTACATTTCTGGGACGCCTGGGTGGCTTGGTCAGTTAAGCTTCTGCCTTCGGCTCAGGTCATGATCCCAGGGGCCTGGGATTGAGCCCCACGTCAGGCTCTTCGGTCAGCAGGGAGCCTGCTTCTCCCTCTGCACTGTTGCTCCCCCTGCTTGTGCACTCTCCCAAGAAAAATCTTTTTTTACAAAAGGACCCTACATTTCTGATCTACATGTTAAATCTCTGAAGTAGACAAAATAATTCCAATCCCATGGGATAATTAGAAAGGTTGAAAAATTCAATAGCTATAAAGACTTTAGCCAAATGTCTGGCTTGTACTCAATGTAATCTTCCTTCCTTCCTTCCTTCCTTCAACAAATTCCTACTGTCATGTGCCAGGCGCTGTTCAGAAAACAAACAGGAAACAACCCCAACGGGCCCCTTCCTCACCGCCCTCCGGATCCCACTGTAGGCATTGCCACAACCACGATGCCGAAGCTGAAGAAGCAGAAGCAGAAGCAGCAGCCCTCACTGCCAGAGCAGGAGGGAAGAAACGAGATGAGAAGGATGGAGTCCCATTGGACCACGTAGCCTCCTGGCCAGTGGAAAGCCTGATGACCCCAAGTCAGCTCTTTACAGAGGTCCTCCAGAATCAAGGGGACTAATGATTCTACCACCGCTGAGTCTCCCACCTCCTCCCCTGGGCAAAGGCCCAAATCAGGGAGGCCAAGGCCCCTGGTGTGGCCCAAATGGTTGTGGTTGGTAGGGGTGACTGAGGCTGAAGCTCCTTTTCCCAGACCAGGCCATGGGGGTCCCAAAGGCTTTCACGAAGAGCAGAGAAACTCTCAAAGGCTCAAAAGCTGGTCTCTTATCAAGAATATCTCCCTGGGGCACCTGGGTGGCTCAGTCGTTAAGCGTCTGCCTTCGGCTCAGGTCATGATCCCAGGGTCCTGGGATCGAGCCCCACATCGGGCTCCCTACTCCGCGGGGAGCCTGCTTCTCCCTCTCCCACTCCCCCTGCTTGTGTTCCCTCTCTCGCTGTGTCTCTGTCAAATAAATAAATAAAATCTTAAAAAAAAAAAAAAAAGAGTATCTCCTGCCCAAGGATGGACTCTAGGTTATGGAAGACAAATCCAACTGTCTTATATGCTGACACTTAGCCAAAAAGGACTGCTGTTGATATGAGGACCTCTGTGCCTTCTACCGGTGAGGCATCAACGGACCTCCTCTGTGAGACTGCCTTCCCACCCAGGCTGGGAAGAGCCCTCCATGACCTGAAGGCCATGTATTTCCCTGTGGGCCTGTGATGGCTACTGTGAAGCTGTTCCCCCACCATCCTCTGTCGGTGACGCCCACCCGCATCTGCCGCCTCCCCCATTTGGGGTTCAGAGTTGTTTCCACAGTAAGGGATTCTCTAGTATCTTCTATGCTTTTTTCAAGCCCAGCCAGTATCTTTAGAATCATTGTTTTAAATTCTCATTCGGACAACTTACTTATATCCATATTGATTAAATCCCTGGCTGTGAGTACTACCTCCTATTCTTTCTTGTGGGATGACTTTCTCCTCATCATTTTGTCCAGAAAAGAAGAAAGAAAAAGGAAAAACAACAAAAACAACTACCTTCCAAGAGGTGGTTGCTTTCCTACTTGTAGAGTTCGCAGTATTTGTTTCCTCAGAACTCTCATTTCTCAGGTGTTCAGAATGATTTGGTAACTGTCTAGTTGTATTTGAGGGATGAGACAAACTTAGGGCCCCTGACTCCTTTGCCATCTTGACTGCTCCCCTGAGGTCCAGAGTCGTTCCACCAGAGGTGGGCAGTGTGCTCTCCTTCTGATCCAGCCTCCAGACTCGCTTTCAGGACCCCATCTTTGCTCCCTTCATCTGCCTCCTGGGCCCTCTTCCCCCTCGCCAACTGACTGCTGAACAGGAAACCTCTTTGGTGTTTTTGCTTGTGCACCTGTCCCCAGTACTACCCTCAATTCCTAAGAGCCCTGGCGCGGTTTCCTACCATTCCCTTCTTCAGCTGCTTGTTTTGAGTCCTTCTTATGTGACACCCCAGGGTTGCTCACCAGGTCATCTGACCTGGGCTCAAGTTCGAATGACTAGTGGAGTTTCCCCCTGAAAGGCCACTCTCCTTCCCTTGCATTTTGTGGTTTCTGTGTCAGTGGTGATCCCCACCACTCTGGTCTGTGATTGCTGTGCTTGTGAAAATTGTGCATCGCTTTGTAGCCTTTCTCAATGTGGGTGGCATCTTCGTGACTTCCTGATGCTAGAGGGTTTTTTCTGCCAAAAATGAGTGAGGCTCTTGGTGCCCTCTAGACATTCCACACCTCCCAACATGGGAGAGTTGTGGAACTTTCCAGAAGACTGCCTCCCTGGTCCTCCCCATTTTTCTACTGGTATCGTTTCTTCCGGGTTTGATGCAAGCCTTTGAGGTGTTCACTAAAGGCTCTGGTGGGCTACCCTATCTCCTCTCCAGCCCACTTTCATTAGACTATGACACTGGGAGGCCACTAGCCCTTTTGTCTGAATTCTGTGACTCTCCACCCAGCTGGCCTTCGGGTGGAACCTGGATAATACTGTTGCCTTCTTCCAACCTTCTACTACATCCCTTGCACTGGTTGTTTTCTGTGAAAATGGAAGTGGACAGGTTCAGTTTTGAACTGGTCCTGAGGAAATGGGTCAGGTATGTGGGCAAGAGGGATGAGAGCCACAGGAGAACTGAGAATGAATTCTTCGTAAACATTTTTAATATTAGTAATAAATGCAGTGAAAAGATGAAAAAAAAGACAAAAAATAAAACATTGACTACAACAAAGAAGAACTAAAGGGAGTGAGAGCTGGCTGTGGGGGAACCTGGGTTAGAACCTACCAGATGAAGCAAACAGCTTGTGGAAAGACTCTGGAGTGGGAATGTGCCTGTCATGTCCACATGGCTCCCCTTCCCATACATCTCCATCCCTAGGAGATGGAGCAGTCGAATTCTTCAACACTTACTTGGACTCTTGACTCTGGAATGCCAATTTCTTTAGCAAGTTGCTCTCTGGTGTCAATGCCAGGATAAGGGTTGTTCATAAATGCCTCGATGAGGGTGTGTAATTGCGAAGAAGTGTAGCTGGTACGACACCGTCTGTCTTCTCTACCTGGGATACATGTGAGACTGAGGGTCAAGGGACATTTCCGAGGTCAGCTTACATATTCAAACAAGGAACCCAAACATGTCCCACTCTGTCTCCCATCTAATTCGGAACCTGTTGCCTCTCCTTAAAAGGGCCTTGCCGCAGCTTATTCCAGGCAGAAGGTTCTAGAGGAGATGCAGTATATGGTTAGGTTAGAATGTAAGCAGAGGAGAGTCTCAGAAGGGCCATGAACCGGGGCGCCTAGGTGGCTCAGTCGGTTAAGCATCTGACTTTGGCTCAGGTCATGACCCCGGAGTCTCAGGATCAAGCCCCATATCAGGCTCCCTGCTCTTCAGGAAGTCTGCTTCTCCCTCTGGCTCTCACCCCACTCTCATGCTCTCTCTCTCTCTCCCTCCCTCTCTCTCAAATGAATAAACAAAATCTTAAAAAAAAAAAAAAGAAGAAGATCCATGAGCCATGCAGGGAAGAATATCCAGGTTCCATGCTGAACCCTGAACCAGAAGACCCTGAACAGGAGGTCCAAGGAGAGAACATTCTTTTCCCACTCAGAGTAGTAGTTAGCTCCAGCGTAGAGAGGCACTGGATACCCAAGAGGCTCTGCTGGGGAATAGGACTGGAGCAGACTATTTACTTTGAATCTCCTCTTCAGAGTGATCTTGGTCTTGACTTGATTCTAAGTCCTCATCGGGTTCTGATTTTTTCTGGCACTGGTGCCTAGCTCTTCGATTCTGAAACCAAATCTTAAGTGAGGAAAAGAAAATGAGAGAATTAAGTATGTTTATATCATCTCAACCTCATCACTGCCTTTCTTCAAAGGGTGTGTGTGATTCTTATTAGATCAAAGCTCAGAATTGTTACTGATACCTGTCACATCTGACTAAGTCTTAGGTCAAGGATTGGCATTTAGCATCTTCACAGTCTGGTCCCAGCATGACTATAATAATGTTTTTAAGTTAATAAATAGATGCTGCAGTTATGCATTTAACAACCAGCTCAAGGATTTCCTCTTCTCTGAAGGAGTACCTACACACTTCCTTCCTCTTTGATCCTCAGTACCCACATTTGTGAAGTGAGACAAAGAGCAACATCCTTGTGAGTTCATTCTGGGTGTCAATCAGGATACTCCAGGGCAACCCTCTCTGGTCCCCTCCCTCTTCAGGAGCTTTGTACTATTGCTCAATAAACTTTACTATCCCTCAATAAACTTTGCTTTGCTGCCCACCAAAAAAAAAAAAAAAAAAAAGATACTCCACACAAAGCCCTTAGCAGACTGGCTCATAACATGTGCTTGATCAACGGTTTCCTCTCCTCCCTTTCTACTTTTAATCTTGAAGATACAGAATTTGTAATTTACCTGGATTCTGGACTCATCAGTGTTGATTTCTAAAGCGAGTCTTTGTTTGGTAGCATAACCTGGGTAAGGATTTTGGTGAAATGCCTTGATGAGGATTTTCAATTGATCTTCTGTGAATTTGGTGCGGCTGCGTCTCTGATTCATTGTTATGGTCTCTTTGGAAAGATTAGGAAAGAGGAAGCGTTTAATAGGCCAGCTTATACATTTCAAACTTCAGGCTCAAGCTAGTCTCTGATTTCCTCTTTTCATTTGGAATCCACCAGAACCCAACAGGAAAGAACTCTGACACAGTTATAAAGCCCTTAAACACACAAGGGTGTTTTGTGTTGTTTTTTTTTTTTAAGATTTTATGTATTTATTTGAGAGAGAGAGAGCACAAGCAGGGGGAGCAGCAGAGGAAGAGGGAGAAGCAGGCTCCCCGCTGAGCAGGGAGCCGGACATGGGGCTCAATTCCAGGACTCTGGGATCATGACCTGAGCTGAAGGCAGATGTCCAACCGACTGAGCCACCCAGGTGCCCCACATTATGTGATTTTAGATATGGGACACCACCTTGAAATAGCCAAATCCGGAAAGGCTGGGCATGTGTTTGGAACATATGATTTTGTAACAAAATTAGACTTAGTGAACTGAGATGAGAAGAAAAGTTACTAGGGTTGCTAGAGGTTCAGTTGGAAGCACAACAGCTGTATTCATAAGAGAGGAGACTTTAGGGGCACATGGGTGGCTCAGTCGTTAAGCTTCTGCCTTCGGCTCGGGTTATGATCCCAGGGTCCTGGGATCGAGCCCCGCATCGGGCTCCCTGCTCAGCGGGAAGCCTGCTTCTCCCTCTCCCAATCCCCCTGCTTGTGTTCCCTCTTTTGCTGTGTCTCTGTCAAAAAATAAATAAAATCTTTAAAAAAAAATTAAAAAAGAGAGGAGACTTTAATGTACTGAGTTGCTTTGATTGGCACCTCATAGGAAAGAGCAAGTTGAATCTTTGTCTCTGATACAGTTTTGCAATATTTCTGAGGTCACTCTCAAGAAAGTCCAACTCCACATTTATGCAAAAAGAAAATCCAGTAAAAACTCTTAACTATGGCTACTCATTACATTCCTTAAGCAAAAGAATTCATTTGGATTCCCAGTCTATAAAGATGCTTTTCTCTTTCATCCTTGAATGTCCCTCCTAAAAGCCTAAATCTTCAATTGCATACCGGTCTACTACCTCCTGGTCTATTGTACTTCACTGAAAGCGGAAGGTTAACTTTATGTATGTATTTTTATTTACTTATTTTTTATTTTTATTTTTTATTATGTTATGTTAATCACCATACAGTATATCATTAGTTTTCGATGTAATGATCCATGATTGTTTGTGTATAACACCCAGTGCTCATTACCACACATGTGCTCCTTAATACCCATCTCCCAGCTATTTATTTATTTTTTAGATTTTGAATTTTTTTTTAAAGTGATGTCTACACCCAACATGGGGGTTGAACTCACAACACTGATATCAGAGTCACCTGCTCTACCCCACTGAGCCAGCCAGTCACCCTGAAAGGGGAAAATTAACTTTACTATCACCCACAATTCCTCTTACATCATACCATGTTGATCAGGCCCTTACCTATATCTTTGACATCATCACCTAGTGACCTACTTGGCCTTATACCCTGAATAGGTGTGTCCTCCAGCCACCACACCTAACTTCTTTCTGTCCCCCAACCAGGCCAACTTCCTCCTATTTCAAGCTTGGTACTTGTTCCTCTCTTCCTGTGATGCTCTTCCCACGGTGATGGACTAACTTGCTCCTTTACGACAGGTTCCAGCTTGAGCATTATCTTCTCAGAGTCCTTCCCTGACTCTCCAGTCTAAGGCCCATGCTCCATGCTCCAAACAGTCTGCGACAGAATTTTTTTTTTTTTAAGATTTTTATTTATTTATTTGAGAGCTCGTGGGAGAGAAAATGAGCAGGGGGAGCAACAGAGGGAGAGGGAGAAGCAGGCTCCCCGCTGAGCAGGGAGCCCAACTTGGGGCTCCATCCCAGGACCCTGGGATCATGACCTGAGCCGAAGGCAGACACTTAACGACTGAGCCACCCAGGCGCCCCTGTGATTAATTTTTCTGATGGCAAAGTGATTGGCTCTGAGGTTGGCCTTAGGTAAAAAAAAAAAAAAACCTCTCACAGGACCCCACCCATCTTATACCGTCACTTACGTTATTCTCTGTGCACAGGTCCTTGACTATCCATTCTTAGAAGGAAAAATCCCTTTACAATAAAAAGCTTAAAGGAAAGCCCTTAAGTAGCTGTAGTAGAACTTCTAACTAACCCAGACCAGCTCCCTAGGGAGTGGGGGAAGAGAGAAGCAGATTAGGGCTTCCTAAGACACTACAGTTAGAGGCTGGGCTGGGAGGCAGAAATGAGGAAGAGCAGAAGTAAGATGAAAGGTAAGGAAGGAGGAAAGCAAAGAGATCAAAGCTGAGTAAGATCTTTTTTTTTTTTAAGATTTTATTTATTTGGGCGCCGGGGTGGCTCAGTCGTTAAGCGACTGCCTTCGGCTCAGGTCATGATCCTGGAGTCCTGGGATCGAGTCCCGCATCGGGCTCCCTGCTCAGGGCGGAGTCTGCTTCTCCTTTGACCCTCTCTCCTCTCATGCTCTCTCTCTCTCTCTCTCTCAAATAATAAAATAAATTAAAAAAAAAAATAAAGTCCAGGGGCGCCTGGGTGGCTCAGTCGTTGAGCGTCTGCCTTCGGCTCAGGTCATGGTCCCAGGGTCCTGGGATCAAGCCCCACATCGGGCTCCCTGTTCAGCGGGAAGCCAGCTTCTCCTTCTCCCACTCCCCCTGCTTGTGTTCCCTCTCTCGCTGTGTCTCTGTCAAATAAATAAATACAATCTTTAAAAAATAATAATAAATAAAATAAAATAAAGTCCATACTTTATTCACATTCTTAAAAGTTTTTTACCAAAAAAGTTTTTACCAGATATCCTTTTTCTGTTCTAGGATGCTATTCAAGGTACCATAGTACATTGGGTCATCATGTCTCCTTAGGCTCCCACTGACTCTGACAGTTTTTCAGGCTTTCTTAGTTTTTCAGGATATGGACAGTTCTGAGGAGTCCTGAGCAGATAGTTTGTAGAACCTCATTGGGGTTTATCTGGTATTTTTCTATGATGAGACTAGGGCTGTGTTTTCTGAGAACCAAACAGGATTTTGAGGGCAACCTAAATTGTACGGGGAGAATAAAAGCCCACAAAGTAGATTATGTATTTTGTTAAAAAAAGGATAAAGATAATAGATTTTTTTTGAAGATTTTATTTATTTTTGACAGAGAGAGAGTGTGTACAAGCAGGGGAAGCAGCAGTCAGAGGGAGAGGGAGAAGCAGGCTCCCCGCTCAGCAGGGAGCCCAACGCAGAGCTCGATCCCAGGACCCTGGGATCATGACCTGAGCCGAAGGCAGACGCTTAACCGTCTGAGCCACCCAGATGCCCCATGATGATAGATTTAATTATCCAGTTGAAATAGATTAGTAGAAATTTTTTTCCTATGGTACTCATGCAGAAACAGACAAGTAGACAAATGGAACCAAATAGAAAGCCAAGGAACAGAAAGCCTGTTATATGTGAGAACTTGGGATGGCTATAGCCTCCAAAATCAGTGGGAAAGGATAGTGTTGGGTAAAGAGAATGGCTTACTGTGTGAAGAAAAATGAAGTTGAGCCATATAATATACAGTATATTTTAAAATGCCAAATTAAAGACATGTAAAGTGTAACAGTAAATGGAAGATTATGTACAAGAAAACCTATGTTACACTGAGATAGAAAAGAGTTACTTAAATAAAATGCCAAAACACAATGGGAAAAATTGCTGGAACTAAAGACATCATAATTGAAAACTACAGTTCAAAAGTTAGAAAATCAGATAAAGCCAGATGCTTGCAATTATGGGGATTTTAATTGTTCAAAAACATATTTCTAGAGTGCCTATTAAAAAGCCAGACCCTATCCTAGGCACTGTGAACAAAACAGACAAGATAGCCCTGACCTCACAGAGAGTCAGGAGATAGAAAGCAAACAACTGAAATATATAGTATGTCAGATGGCAAATATTTCCATGGCAAAAAAAGAAGGAAGGAGGGAAAGGAGAGAATGCACAGGGTAAGATCACAATTTCAAGTGAAGTAATTAGTGAAGACCTCACTGAGAAAATGACTTGAGCAAAGACTTGAAGCAAATGAGAGAAGGAGCCATGTTGTCATTTAGAGAGGCACACTGCGGGAACTTGGGCTAGCAGTGGGAGCCCGCCTGGCCTATTGAAGAGACAGCAAGAAGGTTAGACAGCCTGCAGAAGAGGAAATAAAGCATAACCAGGTGAGGTCCTAGACCTCAGATGGGGGGTTGGAAAGCAGATTATATAGGGCCTCATAGGGCCATGTGGGGATGGACCAAAAAAAGGGTCAGATTCCTAAAATATTTGAAAGTTAAAACCAACAAAATTTCCAGCCTGATTAAATGTGGGTCATAAGAGAAAAATGGGTCGAGGATGTTTCCTAGATTTTTTTGGCCTGGGCACCTGGCATGTCCTGAGTGAGGATAAACTCAGGGAGGGAGAGTTTGGGTGGAAACATGGAGGGTCCAGTTGGGGACATGTTGAGTTTGAGATGCTGGTTAGAGACAAGTAAACAAGTTAGATAGACAAATCCAAAGTTCAGGAGAAAAGTTGAGTCTGGAGAGAGAAATCTAGAAGCTTCTTTGGTTCCAAAGATATTCTGGTCTCTGAACTTTCTCATACCTCCCATAGTTTCTTTTTTAAGTGTGTCTCCCTCCCTTTTCTTCTTTCTGAAGCAAGAATCTATCTTGTTTAGTTCTTGAATGCGTGTATCTTTCTGAAATCCCCAATGCTCAATACTCAGAAAACAGCATATTTTCATCTCACATGAGAGAAACTGGTTTTCCCTAACCCTAGTACACTTATTTCAAAGTTTAAAAATGGAATTCCCACAACTTCTGACAAGCCCAGTAGGTTTTTAGTCCAATTTCCTCCTCAAACCAATGAAATGGAAACTTTAGTCAGGTGTGTGGGGAACTTACTGTTTGGAGAGTTGTCTTGGGCCATGTTGGAAGAGAGTTCTGAAGTCTAAGGATCAGACTGGGAATCAGCCTCGAGGATGGTTTTATATCATCAGCCTGGATGGCCCCTCCTGTTTATTTAATCTTTAGTGATTCTGAAGTTTTATCTTTACCAATTGAATCACTTCTTAGAACCATAGACCCGGGGCGCCTGGGTGGCTCAGTCGGTTAAGCGACTGCCTTCGGCTCAGGTCATGATCCCAGGGTCCTGGGATCGAGCCCCGCGTCGGGCTCCCTGCTCAGCGAAAAGCCGGCTTCTTTGCTTCTTCCTCTCCCACTCCCCCTGCTTGTGTTCCTGCTCTCGCTGTGACTCTCTCTGTCAAATAAATAAATAAAATCTTTA